>NW_009234685.1:435-29526 GCF_000690835.1 Fulmarus glacialis | reverse complement strand
GGCCGCGGCGCGGTTCGGCTGTTTCACCCCCCCGGCCATCACGGCAGGGCTTTGGGGAGGGTGCGGGCGGTTTTCTGGAAGCGTCAAGCAAGCGGGTGCCAGGAGCAACGGGGTAGAAAGCAGGGCGGGGGAGATCGTAGAGTCATGGTGTGACCTGGAGACGCTGTCGTCCCTGAAAGGTGTTCAGGTTTCAGACGTGCTCTCTGGGGGCCTTTGAAGTCACCTGGGGGTTAAGAGTGGGAAAAGAGAGACCCTGTTCAGTGCTCTGTTGACATTCTTTCTGTTGACATTCTTTCTATAGACATGCCAGAAGCAGTTTACGTTGTTGGCAACCTAACATTTTCATGTTATGTGATAAAGTTATCTGAAAAGCAGTGAAATATAAATTGGAAATCCAGCTCTGTTGCTTTTCTAGGAAAACTGCCATACAAATAAAGGAATAAATAAATAACAGCCTCATTTTGGAAAGGGCAGGGGTAAGACAAGGAGTTGGGAAGTTGCGTAGAGCCACAGAATGTGTGTAGGCTAAGAAAATCTCACGTTTAGTTTACAAAACTTGTTCCTTTGACAAACTTGTTCTTTCTAAAAAATATTGCCTGTAAATTTTAGATGTGATGCTTGCAATTTTAGCCATCAAATTAGATCTTATACATGCAGAGAGACCCATTAAAGCCAACAGGGATTTTGTGCAACTGGAAGTTTTGTATAAATGGATCTGATTGCAGGATCTGGCTGTAACTTATCTTAGATGTCTCAAATCTGAAAATATAATGAAAGGTGAAAATGAGTCTTGTAAGCTCAAAAATGTAACAGTAAAAATGAATCATTATACTAAGTTGTGCTACAGGCCGATCCATAACGTATTAAAATAATTCTAATACAACTCAAGAAAGTCAGATGACAGAGAAGCTAGGTATCTCAAGTTAAATCAGTGTAAACACTGGGGGGAAGCAGACACTTCTTGGAAAAATTGTGCCAGAGATATTAATGCTGTGTAAAAATCACATGGGCAGACTATAGCTGACAAGATTGATAAAATTAGAATCAACTTAAAAATATTAGGGAAGCTGTTGGACTTTTTTTGTATTAACATCAAGGTTGCCTGAAGGTATGTACTTAAATCCAAGCAGCCTGATTTCAAAAATTCATCTGCATTTTGGAAACAGTAAACTGTTAATCTTTGAAAGCCAACCCTTTTTTCAATTTCTGTTTAGCTCAAGTTTCAATTCTTTTGTGGCTTAATTTTCATAAATGTTTATATAGTGATTGGAAATGCTGGGTTCTCAGTGCTTCTAAATTTTGTACGAGATACTTAATTGCCCCATATAGTCTAAAAGAAAATGTGAGCTTGAAAGAGGCACTTGCTGGGAAATGTGAATGCAGGAAATTGCTTTAACTTTTCTCCTTATGATTTCTGGCATTATTTAGGAACAGTCCTGGGGAAAAAACCCCTCTTGAACCATTGAGGCAGTTCCAGCAGACATCATAAATTTGTCAAGGTCCATTTTGAAACTAATTTCTCGTCCCACCTCACATTGGAGGACTTCTCCAGAACATCGTTCCTCAGATGGCTAGAAAACATCTGATTTCCAGTTTTAAACTTTTTATGGTCCGTTTATATCTCTCTGTTCTTTTGCCAGCATCATCCTGTATTTTGCATAGCTTGGTGGTATTTAAAGTCATATTCCCTTTTGGCTTTTGTTTTTCACTGTTTTCCCCAAGCCAGCTGTTTAATCTCCTCTCAGAAGATAGGCTTTCTTTCTGTGCTTATACTAATAATTCTTGTATACATCCATTCCAACTTTGATTCATCTTTCTTGAATTCACTTAACCAGAATGGTATACTTTATTCCAGATGGACTTTCTCTTGTGCCTTGTTTGATAACAATAATACCTCCCACTCTTCCTGGAAATAAGTCCAGCCATCTTTTCTGGAGCTGCCTTGGTCTTTAATGCTGTTTTGTTATTCTTTGTTTGTTGTTTTAGTTTTTTTACTCTCATCTATAAGGCCATCCACTTCTTGAGTGATACTCTGATCCTGTCTTTTCTGATGATGTCGTTCATCACATGAAAGACATCACATCGTTAGCTATTTTCTGTAGGTGTTTCTCTAGTTAATGCCAATGTCACAACAGAAAACATTTAAGCAAAATTATCTTTGAGCATCTTCGCTGATTAGTTCCCTCTGGAAAAATATTTCCCCTTTCAATGCAACTTCTCTTCTTTGCTTGCTCACCTTACATTTCTTGTGCTATGCTGTTTTCCCTAGACTGACAATAATTTCACGTGTTGTGCTGTGCCTGGTGCTTTGTAGAAGTTCAAAGAGATGAGACTGGTGTTTCTCTTGCCTAGAAAAAACATTTGTCAAAGGAAGTTACTAGGTTAACTTAGTGTCAGCTATCTTACGTAAATCCACATTGTATTTTATTTCATTTCCCTTTGATAGACTAGCCCTTATAATATTCCCTTCAAAGTTTGTTATGTTGCATGTTTTGCTGTTGAGACTATCCTGGATCTGTAGATGTCAGGATTGTACGTCCTTTTTATTTTTCATTACAGTGACTCTGTTTGCTCTGACAGGTTTCAGTCACATGATACTCTCCGTTGATATATCAAAAGCATTGCTATGGGAGTGGCAGCCTCATGTACCAATTCTTTAGTATTTTTCTGATGGAGATGATCTATCAACTTGGGGGTTTGCCCCTCATCCCTCTTCCATGCCCTAGGCAATTTCATCATTTTAACGTCCTAATTCTATATCCCATATGCTGTAATTTCTGCTTCCATACTCTTATTCTGCCTTTTGACCACATTCTCCACGTCATTTTTATTGAAAAAGCAAAATACTAACTTTGGTTTGGAATAGTACTGTAATTATATTTGAGCATAATCTCAAGGTGACTGTAGTAGTTCTAACTCTTTTCACATGTTCTGCCTCAAGACATTTTTTTTTTTTATGTAATTTGGTTTGCAAGGTTGACATTTGGTGATTCTTCCTTTAGCCTTTGCTATTGGCTTTTTTCAGGCCTTGCAAACTTTCTTTCCACTTCTAAAAAATGATCATTTATCCAGTTGGATCTGCAGTCCTTCCCTACAATTTTACCCTTGCTCAGGAATCAACTTGCCATTAGGCTTTGTGTCAAATAAATTCCCTATCTTCTCCTTAAGTAAGTCCCAGCACCCTCTGATCTAACTGACTAGAGTTAGGAACAGGTAGTGTCTTCTTTATTCCCTCTTTCATTCTGTTCCTAAACTGCTCCTTTTGGCAAAAAGATGTGGTGGCTGAAAGCTCTTCCATTTTTTTCAGTCTGTCTCCTGTCACCCTGCATATTTTGTTTCTGCCCTGCATGTCCGTAGCAGAACACATTAATGTCAGAGATACTGCCGCTTACTCTGTGGAAGTTATTTGCAAAACTATTGATCATCATCACAATCTTCTGAAAAAAGATGCTGCTGGAAGAAGGGAGTTTATATACAGCTGTGTTTGGTTTGGTTTTTTTTTTTAGGAGCATGGCTGTGGCATCAGCATTTCAAAATAGTTGGGCATGTCATTACTTGTATTCATTGGTCAATAGTGCAACAAATGTCTGTGTAAGATGTTCGTTTTCAACAGCCTGGTGATACAGTCACAAGCTTGTGCCAGTACTGTGTTCCCTCTGGCAGCTCCCACACTTGCTTGTTCACAGTCTTGCCTCAGGCCAACCTGAAAATTTTCTTCCTTGTAACATATTTGACCCTTCCCAACTAGAACTCTTTTTTTTTTTTTTTTTGGCATCTTTATTCCTATGTGTGATGCAATGATTTGCTTCCCACTAAAATGCTGTCTGTCTTAGGTCCTTTGTTGATACATGCAGACTTCTCTGTTATCTTCTGTTGGGTCATTGTAGCGCGTGTCTTTGCCCAGATCATCTTGCAAGTTCAGTACGTGATAATTGAAAATGAAGTATTGTTTGGACTCTTAAATTACTAATGAAGCCACAAGATAATATAGAACTTTGAGCTTTGGCCTCCTTTACTCTCACTTGTTAATTCTTGTCTAAGATTTAGAAGGTAAGCTTTTCAGGGCAGTGATGGTATCTTTATTTGTCTATAAAACATTTGCCACAGTTTTGGGCACTATTTTAAGGCTTTGTCAAGGCTTTTTCCCCACTGACGTCAGCTTCAAATAATTTCTCCTTGGAACACCATTTGCCACTCTCTAACAATTCTCTTTATCCCTTGCTACTCTTACCTAGTTTTGTTTTCTTGCTGTAAAATAACATATAAGATTGGGAAGTTAAAAAACAGTAGGGGCTTATAGAAGCTTATGAATTATGACTCAGAATGAAAATAATCTTTTTTGTATGTTATTTTACATGCAGCAAGTCAATAAAAAAGACTATTTAGTCATAGCTCAATACAAGATAAAATCTTTAGAGAGACCTAGGTGGTCATTTTTTTCCACCATATCTTGTCTTTAAGAAGGACCTTTAGCAGCTGCTTAAGGAAGGAGCTCGAGAATCAAGAAGAGAGTAGTGTAAACCTTCCCCTTGCATATCCTTTCCACTTCTGAAAGTGAATAGCTTAGGGACTTCCCGAGCCCAAGACTGTATCTGGATCATTGTTTCTGATAGCTGTCTGTGCACATATCCTGCATGAATTTGTCTAAACGTTTTTTGAACTCATTTATGTTTTTGGCTTCCATAGTATCCTGTGGCAATGAGTTCCACAATTTAATTATGTGCTTTGTGAAAGAGTACTTCCTTTTGTTTGTTTTAAATCTGCTGCCTGATAATTTCATTGGGTGCCCACTTGTTATGAGAAATAATAAATAACAATTTACTGTTTGCTTTTCCACATTTTTCTTGATTTTTATAAACTGCTACCGTAGTCATCTTAACTTGGAAAACTAATGACTGTAACTGGTGAGTTAAGAGTTATAGTCCAGTTAGTCTCTGTACGGAGACTGTTCTGTAACTTGGGTAATCTGTTCTCCTCCTGTGGTGAATTTGTCCTGGTGTTCCCATGTCTTCATGAGGTGAGATGACCAAACCGGTATGTATTACTTCAGAGGTGGATGCACTGGAGTCTAGTAATATTCTGTATTAGTGTAATCTCTTTTGTGTAGCTGTCTTCTATTACCACAGAAGCCGGTATGACTTGCAGAAGCTGTATGTTTTTTCTTAACTTGTACTCCCAAGAACAGCGGGGGCCTAAAAGCTACTCGGAGTACTCAGGATAAAGCAGTGTCATAGGTTAGAGGCACGTTTTCATCTGTTAATGAAGACTTATTGCTTACATGCTTTCAATTCATGCTCAGGAGTTGAAAAGCAACTATGGTATTCATGTCTCTTCTGGTCTGAGGGGCACAAAATTAGAATAGCCACAACTTACACTTGTGAGTTACGGTAGCTGTAGTAGTTCTGAGGCATCATTATGCTGGAGGGCATTGTGCTTTGTGTCTCCATAAGGTGTGTGCACTGAGACTTCAGCTGGTGTGATCTCTGGTGTGATCTCATTTATTCAACTAGGGAACCTTCATGGCAACATTTCACTAGTAGGTCTGGAGGAATCATGTCTGCATATTGATTCAGATCCATGTTTTTATTCCTAGTGGGTTCATTACTATGTTAGTTCAGATCACAAGTGCACTCAAGGAATACATTTCTTGATTGTGTCTGCTTACCATGCTTTGGTTTGTGTCTCAGAGATGGCAAACTGTCTTCCTTTCAGATGAAACTGTACTGGAAAGATGCACTCAGGGGGCATACCTAATGCACTCCAGCTGTTGCTGGGAATATACCGTCTGTGGGACTAAACTGGAGCTAGGCCAGTGTGAGCTCCCCTGAATTGGTGTTGAGTGCCCAGCACTGTTTTGCTCTACAGATACACTCCTGTTACACTGCACTCTTTGCTAATGTACGTATAGGCAATGTACGTCTCTGTAGGAGTTTTAGAACATTTTTAAACAGTATTAAGCTTACCACTAACTTACTTGTATGAGTCCTTTGCCCTATATGTAGAGCATCTTACAGTTATCACCACAGATCTTCACAGTGCTAAAATAATAACCCAAGTTCATGTATTGAGAGGAAGTTATCTAAGGTGACATAAAGACATATGTAGCAGAGGTACAAGTATAATTTGGATAGATTAAGTCTTAGTCTAATGCCTGTGTCAAAAACATCCTTTTTCCAGAATAGATTAAAAAAAAGGAAAATACTAACAGCCTTAATTCAAAGAAGCATCAGGCTTTGGCAACTGGAGAGTCCTTTCATAACTAGTACTTTGTGATATTTTTGCTGTGACATTTGATTGGCAAAACACACTGCTGCAGACATTCCAGAGCGATACTGGGACATTACTGATTGTTTTTGTCTCTCTGCAATTAAAGTCAGCACTTCTTTTCTGTTCAGGTTTTTGTGCCATAACTATTGCTGTGACCTCTGACATCATTCAGTCATCTTGCATTAAAAAAGGAGAAATCAATATCATTCCATCTTTTTGTAATCAAGCATGTGCTGCAATCCCTGCCTATTACTTGAGAGACTTACTGTACATGTACGTATTCCCAGGCAGCATTAAACCTGATGCAAACTGAAAATACTGTGTCTACACAGTAGGCCACACAGTTCCAGAAGCATACTGAAATTATTGCATATTCACAGCATATTCGTTCTGTGCAGGCACAGTAATATTGCCAGAGGGAGGAAAAGATACCAGGTACGAGCAGTTTCTTAGTATTTAAAGAGAAATTAACCCAGCCTGCATTCTTGCTCTTGGAAGCACAGTGGGCTAGATCAGTTGTTCCGTTGGGCTTTGTGTGTCCCTTAAGCCCCAAGCAGAGCTTTCATGTCTTGTCTTACTATGATGGCATGACAGAGAGAGGAGGACTTCTGAGCAGACTCCTCTGCCTAGGAACAGGTAGAAATAAAAACTGGTTTGTGCTTGTGGATCTTGTGTGTGCTGCATATGAGATTGAGGTTGAATATGTTCTTTCTTCAGTTGAGTATTTCTTCTGCAGTTGGGCTGCATGAAATTTCTTCTGCAACTTGAACCAGCAAAGAGGTGTACCAAAAAGAGACTTCTCAAGAAAGCGTTACATTAATTCTTTAACAGAAGTTAAAATAATTGCATTATTAATAAATCAGATGTCGGGCCATCGTGCCTTTGACCTGAAAGAATAATTTTATGACATTGCATTTTATTTCATTTGTATCTAAGTGAGACGCTTAAAGCTGTGAATCAATGCAAACTGTAAGAAAATGTTTATTTTTATCTCCTAGGCTACTCGACATGCAGAAATGGTGGCAATCGATCAGGTCCTTGACTGGTGCAAGCAACACAACAGAGATTATACAGAAGTGTTTGCACACTCAGTATTGTATGTAACTGTAGAGCCTTGTATCATGTGTGCAGCTGCCGTGCGCTTGATGAGTATCCTTTCATGCTTATTCATGCCGAGAAACCATATGTCGAAATGTTACTCTCTTGGCAGTGAGCCCACAGAGGAGGGCTTGACGCTGTCAGGCAAAGCCAACAGGGGTACCATCTTATGGTTTGAGAGTCTGCACCCACCTCCATTTACTGCATGGTAAATAGTGAGAGACTCAAGAATGAAAGAAGAAACGGTGCAATTATGACAAACAACGATTTCTTTTAGGGATATAAAAATACATTTTAAAGATATCTGTTATTATGTAAAATGAGCTAATCTCAGTTCAGTGTTCAGTTTTGAATGTTTTAACAGTCGGTAAACCATGGCTTTGTATGCCTCTGCTTTGGGATTCTGCTTCTTTTCTGAGGAAGGCTGGATGTGCATCTTCAGCAATACATCTTACATTACTCAGAAGTAAGTTCTGATTTTATGAGGGAGGAATTGTGGTGCAAACTAATTTAGTTTGGAAAGTACAAGCACATTTTAGTGAAATTTAATGACTACTTAAATCAGGCTACTTTACTTCCTGCTCGCTTAATACCTTAACTCATTCACATAAATTCCACGGGTTGTATATGGCTGTCGAAATGAGCGATTTGGAGGCTGTGGCTCAGTTTTGAGCATCTCATCTGATGATATGGTAGACACAGGAGAACCATTTGAAGTAAGCTATAAAATGTTTTCCTTTGTTTTTCAGCTAGGGTACCGTCCCTAGCTTCGTTACCATGCTTTGAGAGTGTTATGCATCAGTTTAAGAAAACTCAGACGAAAGATGATCTGAAGTCAAGTAAACTTGAGTTTACAAGAAAATAATGTAAAAAAATTAAGCCCTTAAATTAAAGAAAATTGAGGAAAAGCCTGATGACAGTCTTAAAATATTTTAAAAGATGCATCAAAGAGGAAAGAAAAGAATTATACTCGTGGAACAAGGTAAGGAATAAATATATCTAAAAGACATGTAATACTTAGAACCGAAAGTGTACGCTGCAGGAACAGATGAGGGAAAAATTATTTTCAACTGCAGAACGTACAAACACATAATCAATAAAGATCAAGTAACAGCAACCTACTAAGTTACTGGTTTTTAGCTGAGCCACTGGAAATGATTGTATTTTTGCTCCCAGTCTATCCATATATGAGGTAAAATGCATTAGTGTAGATCTACTTCATATAGTTCAAATCCCAAAATAAATATGGACTGCAAAAGTAGCAGAGGAGATTTAGTTTAGATGTCGGGAAACTTTCTGAACAATAAGGATACTGAAGGGCTGGAACAAAGTGTCTGGGGAGAATGAGGCATCTTTGTTGTCTAAGAAAGGCTGGACAAGCATTCAGTGGAGGTATAGTATACATAAATGGTACGTTTTACAGCATTGTACTAGTATACCTATATATCTATACATACATACAGATAGTATTTCTAGCATTATATTTATTACATTATACACAGTTGTAGATGATCCTGCTTTATACAAGGATACTGATTAGGGTTCTTAGACTTCTTTTCCACACTTAACATATATGATTTAATGAATGTAAAAAAATAAGTAATATATTTCAGCATTGTAAATAAGCACTAAAGGCTCAAGGCTCAGAAAGAATTTTAGTCAGCAAGACTAAAATTTGGCAGTCCACTGTAAACATACTAAGCATCTTTCTGTCAGGGTGTTTGTGAGACTAGCATCTGAATTAATTTGTATAGTCAGTACTGGAAGAGTGTTCATTTGCTAATATTGGCATGTAGTACTTAATTTTTCTATGTGTTCAGAAGAAAGAAAGGAGAAGATTCTTGGTACTACAAATCCTTCCTTCGTTTCTGTAGGCAACTGCAGTGGGATGTATAGATGTAATTCATTATTTTCTAGTGTGGGTGGAGATTCATTTAGTGTTAGTGACATTTAAATGCTTTGTCATTAATGTTCATGGCCTGGAAAAATATTTTGGGAGCACCAAAAGGGTCTGAGAGGTGACTGTTAGGAATAAAGAATAGGCGTGTGGACATACATTTTCTGGTAGGAATCTTATCTACAAATACCTAGGTGTATGTCTCTTACATTTCCAAGTGCTTGAAGAATATGTGAAGTAAGTTGGAAACACATGAATAAGAAAGAGATTGGAGATGGCATAAAAATTTTACGTAAGTTACTATGAAAGTTTGTTTTGCCTAACTTTATGTTATTAGGGAAATTATGTACTCTACTAGGCCTCCACATAGTATTTTTCAAAAGTATGAGGTATTCAACCTGAAAAGGAGATTTTTCTGATCCCCAAATAGTTAAAGGAACATGTTAAATTAGTGGAATAGGCAGTACAGTTGTTTACAATTATTCTGTACTTAAGGCATTGTGGTGAAGCATAGAATATGTTATTCTCAGATGTGCTCATGAACATCGTTCTAATTTGACAGTGCATTTCTGGCTATCGTGCCAAAGAAGCAGTGGAAATGTTAAAAGCTTTCTACAGACAAGAAAATCCCAATGGTAGGTTTCACATTAATGGATCCATTTTGATCCCAACCTAATTTAAAAGAATGCTGGCACTCGTAATGCTGTAATTCACTTCTGATGTTTTTTCTCCCTTTCTGTTTCTTCTTGGCAGCACCAAAATCAAAAGTACGGAAAAAGGACCATCGTAATTAGCCCTACGCTGATGGGAGACAGAAACTTCGCAAAAAAGGATATGTGAAGGTTTCTTCAGCGTCCTTCTTTTTTAAAATGTACAATCCAATTAAACTATGTCTAATGTTCTGTACGGAGTTTTTACTAATAGGATACTTACTACCTGTTCCTGTGTTTCTATGTATGTGATTTCTTGTTATCATACATGACCAAGCGGAAGAGTAAGTGGCTGTTTTTAGGAAGAGGAAAATTTATGGTTCAAGTTCACTTGTTTACAGCCAGATGGATCCATTAAAATGATGCCATTCTGTACAGCACATTCTAGAATATTTTCTTTCCTTCTGTCTGTGGAGGAGCATCTTGCCTTTCAGTAGTAAACGTTTGCTTAGGCAAGTCCAACTAAATCTCTTGGAAGGTTACGTTTGTAAGACCTTCACAGTCCTTGTGTGTATATTTAATCAAAAGGCATATAAGGAATTGTACAGTCCTTGAAGATTTGAGGTAAAAGCATTGTAATAGTTCTTCATTGTTCTTTACACCCCCTCTAGCATAAGCCAAATTTTCAAACATAACTTCTGAAAGTCACATACGTATGTAGACAGCTATATATGCAGAATCACGTCTCAGTTTGTGTATGCTATTGCTAATAAGCGTAAGTAAGCATCACTTGGCTGCACAGCATCTTCATACAAAGTTGTGGAGAAACTCTCCACAACTCTCTTTAGACTGTCCACTCCTCTTGTGAATATTAGCATAAGAAATGCTTTATCGTTGAGAATCGCTAAGAAGTTGAAGTTGTTCTCAGCTACTAAATTAGAGTAACTGAGATGGGCAAATACATGTGAAAACCAGGAAATGAAATTGGTAATGGTATGAAGAAAATATCTTTGAGATGTTTATCTTTTTGTAGCGTTGGTTGGCTTTGTCATTTCCGTGCACTTTGCTTGCCCATGCAGTAATTTATGATCCAGAAGAGGGCCTTACAGTTCCACTAATGAATTAAGAATACAAGTACAGTTCAATCTTGATTATATACCTCTTAGTGGATACTTATCTTAAACATGAAACTGTTTGTAGTTTATTTGGCTGATACTCAGAAATTTGAGAAATGCCTTAACTTTTTTTTTAATGTAAAAGAGTGATCAGAATTCTATGACTATAAAAACGGAATACCATTAAACCTTTTAGATATTTCAAATAAATATTTTCAAAAGTGTTTTTTAAAAGAACATTAAAAGCATTACTTTGTCACCATTCCTCCTAATAGCTTAGAATTTGTATTTTGTGTATTTACTTATTGTTTACAAAGTGACATGGGAAAGAAGCATTTTTACCATAACAGCTATTTTCAGAGTTTAGAAATAGTATTCCGTTAACTTAAGCCCTTTAACTGATGCCTGTCTCAGACCTATTCTCCTGACTATTACAGCTCTCTTTGAGTCTTTTCCTTTTGTTGTGGTTTAACCCCGGCCGGCAACTAAGCCCCACGCAGCCGCTCGCTCGCTCCCCCCTGGTGGGATGGGAGAGAGAATGAGAAGAGTAAAAGTGAGAAAACTCATGGGTTGAGATAAAGACAATTTAATAGGTAAAGCAAAAGCTGCACACGCAAGCCAAGCAAAACAAGGAGTTGATTGCCTACTTCCCATCGGCAGGCAGGTGTTCAGCCATCTCCAGGAAAGCAGGGCTCCATCATGCGTAATGGTTACTTGGGAAGACAAACGCCATCACTCCGAATGTCCCTCCTTCTTCCCCCAGTTTTATATGCTGAGCATGATGTCATATGGTATGGAATATCCCTTTGGCCAGCTGGGGTCAGCTGTCCCAGCTGTGTCCCCTCCCCGCTTCTTGTGCACCCCCAGCCTACTTGCTGGTGGGGTGGGTGAGAAGCAGAAAAGGCCTTGGCTCTGTGTAAGCACTGCTCAGCAGTAACGAAAACATCCCTGTGTTATCAACACTGTTTCCAGCACAAATCCAAACCATAGCCCCATACTAGCTACTGTGAAGAAAATTAACTCTACACCAGCCAAACCCAGCACACCTTTCCATAAGCAAAAGAAGTTACCGCTGTGTTTGTAGATTTCATCAGCTTCGGAGCTGTGAGGGCTCGTGAACCAGACAGCTAAACTGGAAAAGCTATTTAGGAAAAGACCATTTTTAATGCATGTGATGGCTTTATTAGAAAGAAACGGTCACACTTGTGGTTATAGTATTTGGCTAGTGATAGAAGATAGCTAGCTATTTATCTATACAGGTACGTACATTCAGTTCTCAACTGGACGCTAATTTTCTTACACCTTGAAGAAGTCACTGAAGTCCAAGTTAAAGGAAGATAGGCTGCTGGCTTGTCACTGACATCAGTGACGGTAGGAATTGGAGCCTACAAGCTCTTTTGGACCAGGACCTAAATCTCTCAGCACCTGTTCTTCTGCAGAGTGGTGAAGAATGCTTTCCTTCCCCACTGCCTTATTTCAAAGAAGAATGTTGTTAGCACTTGGACAATGTGACAGTAGCAGCCATGTAAATAAGTAGATTACTGGTAGTAGGACAAAACACACCTTAAAAGCTGTATCCAATTCTGCAGTCCTTAAAAGTGGAACAAATATTTTGTAACAGCAGTCAGTGGTAACCTGTCACTCAGAAAACAGTTTAAGTAAGTCCTGCTCATAGCCAAAGGAGGCTGAAGAGGGTGACAAAAATAAAAATGTCTCTTAAGAGCGATCAAGGGTAATAACGTGCATCTTAGAAAAGGGGCATGAAAGAGGAATAGCATAGCAAGCTAAAAACTATTGTATTATAGAAAGGTTATAAAAGATGCTTCTGTTTACTATATAGTGTAATGTGTGAGCAAAAAAACCCAGTCTAGTATTAAGAGGCACATTTGGATGTGTGGTTTTTTAAGTATAATAATTAGTTTGGGGAACAAACTGCTAAAAGATTACACTGAAAGCAAAAATGTAGCCCATTCTCCTTAAAATCCTATTACTTACGTGAGTAAGAACAAGTGCAGATACGCAGGTATTTTTATAAAAGAAAGGAATTAACTCGTGTTTGAAGACAAGCCGCTCATCAGAGCCGTGGCATGACATCTTGAGAACCGGCACGCGCGCGGCCGCCTCCTCCTCCTCCTCTCCCCCCGGGCAGTGCTGTCCTCCCCCCCTGCAAACGGCCAGGCTTCCACCATGGCAGCAGCAGCTCTGGCAGCCCACCGCGGGGGCTGGTCCTGTTGCCCTCCACTTGCCACTGCCCTCAGAGGTGTGCCTGGGGCAGTTGTCCCTGTCTGATGTCTTCCTACCCACGAGTTCTGAGTTTGTCAGCGCTGTCTAGAGTCGGATTCACAAACCTGAGTGCTCCACAAGAAATTACGGCGATCCTGGGCAGAAGGCTCTAGGTTCAGGCTCAGGGAAACATCTCCATGGCTAAACTCAACACAGGGGCTGGAAGAAGGCAGGAGGCAGCCACGACAGTTATAACCCAATGAGCTGACCAGTTTTAGTGCTCCAGATCAGAAAACGAACTTAACAAGAAAAAAAATTGGAGAATACAGAAAGAAGAAATGTCAGAAAAAGAATTGGACCATTCTTGGAACGCTTATTCAGGGAGGAGACAGTTGCTCATGACTGTGGAAGCACAGGCTTGGTTTGTAACTGTTGCTACCAAATAAATCCTGCAGCAAACCATGCCAGAGGCACCCCAGGAATCAAGAGCTGATGGGTTGGTTGCCCAGCCTGGAAGAAGTGTTGCTGTCTGCTTGCTGGGGACCTAGTCTCAGGCTTTGGCTCTTTAGAGCAACAACTTTAATTGTTACTACCACCTGGAAAACTCAGAGCAGCGGCTTACGAATGATGCTATTCATTTTCACAGTGCTTTTACTTATTTTTATCTGTTTGTGTCTATGTTGCCACATGGCAGGCCTCAAGAGCAGCAGTAAATATATTCAACTGGTTTATTTAAAGAAGTTTAAATGCTTTACATCACCATTTTTCCCTTGCTGCTTGGTAAATAAATACTTAGGCTTCAGCGTTACATTTACCTTGGACTGCATTTTTGCCAGTTCATCACAAGCAAACATGATTTTATTTCAGCCTTTGGTTTGCTTGTCAATAGTCTGACATCAAAATATATTGAACCAGCTAGGAGGGCAAGGAAGCAAAACAACACGGCTTTGTCTCTGCTAAACCGATTACAATTGACAATCCAAGGCTATAATAAATATGTCTTGTGACTTGCACACTAGAGGAGAGCCTGAATTTAAATTATAGCTTTGGGTTTTGAAACGCTCACTGATCCATTCCATTCCCATTAAGAGCGCCTTCCGCTTTGCGAAATTAAGTGATGTCTTTACATGACAGTTTAATTTAATTAATTTATTTTTCGATATGTACATGTATTGAGTTTCTCCATTAAGCTTTTGAAATGTCTGTAGGTCCTATGCATTAATGTAAATGCGCCATGGCCCATAATTACCTTTGGCAGGCTTAGGGCACTGATAAAAAGATTATATTTTTAAAAACTAAAGTCTTCAAACTTCCCCAGTGCTTGGCAGGAAATCTATTTCTGTGTTTTATTTGGAGCAAGGCTGGGGAGCCTGCAGCCAACAGCTCCAGTGTAGGCAGTAACTGTTACATTTTAGAAGAAAATACGTTTGACGCTAAATGAGAGAAGGGAAGAGGAAGACAATTAGTGCGAGAGTACTAGAAGCAGCTGTTTATTTGTTTTGCCTTGTGGCTGCCAACATATATCTTATCATTAAAGTGCATCTAGAAACGGGGTATGTTCTATGAAATTACTTTGCAAAACATGGATCTTCGTCTTTTTAAGGGGCTGCCCCAAAGTGAGTTTATCTTCCTTTTTCACAACAGCTCTGCGCCAGCCAAGAATGCTGGATTCTCCCCTTGCCTCCTCCTCTCTCCTTTCTAAAAATGAACTTTTCAGGGAAATAAGGAATTCAGAGAAGTTTGAAGGAGAGCAGATGGCCAACAGTGATCCAATAGGATGTAAAACTTCAGTTAGGTAGTCACTTGGCAGGCAAGTACGAGTGAGCCTGTGATGTTTCCATAGTGATGTTTTCACATGGTGCCTTCCTTTTGTCTTTTAAAAAATCTAAGTGATTAAAAACAAAGGGGGGGTGTAAAATAAAATGAAGGGCTCTGTGGACCTGAACATTTAGTGTGGTATAATTAACTCTGCCCTTCCCACGGGCAGTGACTTGGGGTTGTTGCTGCTTTCTGGCTGAAGAAGATGCGGTGACCTCAGCTACGGCTGCGCTCGCCAGCCTCAGCTACTGTGGCACTTGTGGGGGCCGCCCCTGTTGCTGGATAAAGCAGGGACAGCTTCTGAAATTAAGAAGTGACTCGGATTGTAGTGCTCTTGGAGGGGAAACTGCCTGGCCCCGGATTTTTGTGGTGTCAGGATTTCACATTTACGTACAGGGGAAGGTTCGTCGTGGCACTTCTCCAACCTTCTGGGCTTTCTCTATGTGCAAGGAGGCAGTGCAATAAAAATCGACGCTCCCCATGACTTTGATTCCTACTTTCTCTTTTGAAGTCTGAGAGGTAGCCATTATAGTCACATTAATTTGTGGGGATATAAACAACTGCCATTATCTGTGCAGCCATATTGTGCAAGAGAAACAAGATTTGTAGGGAGAGGCAATATCTTTTATTAAGCCAAATGATACAGTCGGAAAAAACAGGCAAGATTTTCAACAACCAGCCGTAGGGACACCGAGTTCAAAAGCTTACCAGCTTTTCCCACACACCTAATGGAAGTACAACGAAAATAAGCAAGTACATGTTTGTATATACCATCTCCCTGCAAACCTTGCTTTTCTTGAAAAAAAACCTTGACAAATTTGAGCAGGAAAAGAGGTTGTAGGAGACTGCACTCGTGGTAAACTCTGCTCCCAACTCCCCAGCAGCCCCCCTCTGCTGCCTCTGCGCAGACATGTCGGCGCGTGTGCCAGCACTTTGTGAGGACCCAACGCAATTTTCCCTTCCCAAAAGCCTCCCAGCGAGGTGCTGAATGCAGCAGCTCATTTACTGAGCCCCTCACCCCGAGCAGGGAGACTCTCCTGAGGAGAAGCAGCTTCCTAGCGGGAGTGCTGTGGGATAGAAGGAGAGTAGCTCACGTTACCTGTGGTTTACAAATCACAGCATGAACTCCCCTGAATGCTGTGGGACAAGCAAATGAAGTCAGTTTAGCCTGGGACCAAAATTACCTAGCTGCCCTCCCGCGCTCTGGCCTCACCTCTACACTCAGAGCTCCCCTCTGAGGGAAACCCTCCGTTTGTGTAGTGGCCAGCCTGTTATTTCCAAACCTGACCCTGGAGACAGCAAATACCTGATTTTTTTTAAGAAATTAATTTTCTTACCCTCTGCAACTTCTTTCCAGTCATGCTGTGCAGCACTTGTACTGGCAGCACCAGCCTGAATGAATCATTCGAAACTATACCTGCTTAGTGCACTTTTTAATAATTAAATGTGTTTCTCCCGTCAGGGACCTCCATCAGGATGCTTGAGCTGCCAGTGACAACGGGGAGCGCTGAAAGCTCTCAGCCACGGTCGCAACAAAACTTTGATTACTTACAATGTAGGGCATTTCAGTAGCATTTCCACCACAGGGAAGAGCTGGCAACTTCAGTGTGGGCAGCTGCAGCTCGAGGAGGTTCAACCTGTGGATTTACAGAGTCCTGGCACAGAGGGCAGGGAGGGAATGGCATTGCGATGGGTTGGAGCTGGAAGAAGTGACGTGGCTCAGACTCGCCCCTTTCCCGTCTTTGCCTCAACCCCGTGCCATGGCTGTTTCCTCAGTGCTCACTCACTTCACTGTGTTGTACTGAAAGTTCGTTCAGTTCGTTCCTGCAGCTCTTAGTCAAGGTAGGGCGAGTCTTTAATCCTCCTTTATCCTACAGAGTGCTCCCATGTGGAGCCACCTCCCTGTCCATCTCAGGCTTCAGACCACTGTCGGGCAGGGCTATTCAGCAGCCACCAGCACTTGCCTGCGTGCCGAGGCCGTAGTTACAAACCTAACTCCAAGGTATCTTTGTGTCTGGTCCTGTGCCGAGCTCAACCTGGCTGTACTGAGGAATGTGCCTCCCTATCGATCTCGTCCAGCGTTTTTTCATTTTGCACCCTCTTTTCTCCCCTGCTGCCCCCAAAAGCAGCGAGGAGCTGCGCCGCGTGGCTGAGGAGCCTCTCCCCTCCTGCCTTTTTGCCGCTCCAGCTAGAATAACGCCAGCTACCAAGAAGGAATAACCCACAAGGAGCCTAATGAAACAGCAATCTGGCATTAAGATGTGTATATAGTTGCCATTTGTTAAATTGACAGATGACATTTGGAACGTGCAGCCCCTATTCATTTTTTAAAGCTAAATACTCTCTTGAAATAAAGTCTTTGCCATTAGTCTTAAAGCTGATTTCCAGCCCAGACAGGGCCAGCTGTGCTTTTACACATTTTCTGGGCACAAGGTCAGATTTCTAGCAGCTATAGGATTTTTTTTTTTTTGCAATGAACTGGACAATTCATGAACAATAAACAATTACCTGCCTCCCAGATTACCTTGGACACTACCTTTATTTTTTTTCTTCTGCTACCTTTCCATGTTAGAATTCTTCACACAAGAAAAAAACCAGAGGGTTTTGACAAACAGTTTTTAATCGACTTGAATTTCATCATTTACTACCTAGTCCCACTTGTCTACATTTTTATGTACCTACAATAAGAAGGGGCCAAAGAGAAGCTCCGAACACTTTCAGCAATAGTTTAAAATTTATTCATGAGCAACAAAGACTCAGCTTTCTTAGAGACAAATACCTCAGCCATATTTCAGGAACAGTTAAGAGCGTGAAGGGATTCGGCTCAACCAACTCAAAAGCATAGAAATCACGGTAAAGACGTGATATTCCTTTACACCTTCAAATCGCTGTAGACACTTTCAGCAGCATACTTATGATAGCTTCCATTTCCAACTCCAGAAATACTCAGAAGAGATAGGTGCCCAAATTTTATCAAAGTTGTACTCTTAGACAAGCACTTGGCTGTTTCCTCATATGCTTCTTCATCAGTTTTATTGATAAAGGTCCAGAGAACTCATCTGACTCTTGTTTATTTAATGTCTTTTCAAAGTCGTTCTATTTTAACACTAAGATGTCATTCCACTACTGCTAAGCTGCCACTTCAGCTTATTTTTGCACATACAAGAGCAAAAATTAAGCCTTCCAATATACAGAAAAGTTGATAACTAGATGGCTACTATTGACTGAAGGGAGGGAAGCACCTTCCATGGGTGTTCGCCAGGCACAAGCGTGTAGAAGATAGCACGGTTTCATCTCACATTCTTTCAATGACTAAACCAAGGTTGGCAAAAGGTAAAGTCTCTTGACAGGTTGTCCTGGTTCCGGCTGGGACAGAGTTAACTTTCTTCCCAGTAGCTGGGCGGGGTGCTATGTTTTGGGTTTGGTATGAGAGGAGCGTTGATGGCCCACTGATGCTTTGGTTGTTGCTGGGTCGTGCTTGCACCGGGGGCTTTTCGGCCTCCCATGCTCTGCCAAGTGCAGGGGAAGCTGGGGGCGGGGGGAGCACAGCCGGGGCAGTTGACCCAGCTGGCCAATGGGGTATTCTATACCATGTGATGTCATGCTCAGTATAAAAACTAGGGGGCGGTGGTGAGCAGTTGTACTGTGCATCACCTGCTTTGTATATTCTATTATTGTTGTTCTCATTGTTATTACTACTGTTCTACTTTGTTTTATTTCCATTACTAAACTGTTTTTATCTCAACCCGCAAGTTTTCCTACTTGTGCCCTCCCGCTTCTCTCCCCCATCCTACCAGAGTGGGGGGTGAGCGAGCGGCTGCGTGGGGTTTAGTTGCTGGCTGGGGTTAAACCATGACACAGGTGCTGTCTCCAGCAGCTAAGGCAAGAGAAACCAAGAGTGTGGCCAGCAACCCTCTCACTCTGCATCAGATTTGCCAGGCATCACAGCCACACGGGAGCCACAAGAGGAGCAAAAGCATGCAGAATGTTTGAGTCACAGGGACACTTTCTTTCTTTAAGTTTAAAAAAAAAAAATCTTAAATGATTTACATATGAATTGCTTCTAATGAGGACACAAAAGCTCAGTTTTCCAGCAGACTTTCAACAAGGCCAAAATTAAGGATACAATTACATGGCAGAACACTAGACTGAGATCTTCATGGTTTTTATGTCAACAGTGAAGTCAGCCACTGCTGGTGGGTGGGAAGCAGCTCTCTTTAAGGATGTTGAGCTGGTTGATTTTCTGATTACTTCAGAGAATTTTAAAAATAGCAAATTATAATAACAGGCCTATAGACTCTGTAGCAGCTTTCTGATTAATGTGAACCTCAAGATATATGCTAAGTTCTTGTCCATAAGGTATGCTGTTCAGACATTTTCTAGATGCTATTTTAACCTGTGTCTTCTGAGTCACATTAGTCAAAAGAATTGGCTTGTAATTTAATTATTGCAAATGGTGCATCAGTGAGTTATTTCCTAGGAAAGAGAGTTAAGAAAACCCAACACTGCAATTAATGCTGAAATGGAACCCTTTTGCTTTGGCCTTATGAAAATTTTTCCATATGACAGGAGCCAAGTGAGACTGAAAGAGTTTAGAAAATTCTATTAGAAAGTCATCTTCACCCAGAGCTTTCCCAGAGACCAGAGGTTTTATGACTCCTTTTTATTTCTTCCTCTGCTACGGGACTACCTAACTGTTCCCTAATTTCCTGCAGAATTATAGGTATTTCCAATTTACTTAAGAGACTTTGAGTCTGTTCAGCTGTGCAAATGACTCAGATTAGTTACAGGGTTTTAGAACTCAAAAGAGACGTCCTTAAGGTCCACAGGGTTTATAGCTTGTACAACAGATGACCATGCACAGGAATCACATAACACCCTGAGCTTTCCTGCCTGAACTGTATCGCCAGCAGTTCCCAGACATTTCCTCACGGCTCTTAGTTTCTGTTTTTCTACCATTTGGTAAGCAAAGGATTCTCCAGTTTTGCTTCCCATAGAAATGTAAGTACAACGCAGTTGTGCACCTGAGTCCCATTAAGCAAGAGACCCTCACTATATTGCTTCTTCATAACCACACAGCTTGATAATTTAGAACAATAACATTTAGGACCTGAACAGATTAATCAATAAAATCATCAGCATAAAGGATTCTCGGTGGGATTTGGAGACTCTCCCAAACTGAGGCAAGGAACCTGGAAAGGTTTTAAGCCTTGTTACGTCCGAAAGCATCATGAGGTGAAGAGCATGGTAAGTTCTGTGATCCACCCCTCCAATCTTCCTTCTATTCCGTCATCTTTCAACTCCACTGTGTATCTTATGGGTACTTTGGGCCATCCACACTCTATAGATGAAGAGCAGGCCTTGCTGCAAATGCTAGTATGCTGAAATATAGTCTGCCCATACCTGACTCGTCCAGACCACCTCGGACACACGTTCAGGTGGACTTTTCGCTTCAGAGATCTCCAGAACATAGCCTGTGACCATGCAGCATAGGTGCCATAAGCTGTTGAGGTGGCACACAAGGTCTGAATTTGTGAATGAACTTAAGAGCCCTCTTGCAGACAGCTGAGGTACACTGCGTGTGAGAACCCTACCACTTAGAAGCTTGGCTGAATCAGGCTACCATTACCTTAACACTTTCCAAGTAGCACCCTCCAGGGATAGCATTTCATGCTATCTATGAAATATCCAAGTGATATTTCAGTTTGGCCTATAGAGTGCACTTATCTTCTTCCTGACAAAATAAAAAGACCAGAAATAGAGAGGAATAGGAAAAAAATGGCACGGAAGAGAAAAATTCAAATAAACACGGAAGATATGGCAAGTCAAAGTGCCACAAATGCAAAATGCTAATATGCAACATCATGAAAGCCTTGATCCTGGGAAATGTGTAGGGCACACATGGGAGGCTGTTTTGCTTACACGGAAAAAAAACAGTCCTATTTCCAATACATTTATCTTCTAACTTCCTTTTACTAAAAACATGTTTGTTTTTAAATTAATTACTTTGGGAAAAGGCAAGAGAAATGGGTGTGGTGGCGTTGGAGGAAAAATAAATACCGTGAGTTTGAACTAATTAAAAAAATTACCCATGCACACACGGAACATGGTGGAGACCAGGTTTCTGCTCTTCAGCTATTTCTGGAGGCTGAAGGAGAACAGACAGACTGAACTGGTTCTACCCTCCATAGCAGGTCACACCAGAAGATCTGTACCTCTGTACCCTTTGTCCTTCAAGGTAAAGAGCAAGATACAGGGAGATGTAATCATAACGAACCACACAGTCTACATACTCCAGGTTTTTGACTTTATCTTTGCAGTGGTTGATCTTTAACACATGATGTATTTGGGGAGACTCAAAGTCTGGCATGCTAAAGCTTGGATTTGGACTGGATGCAATCTTTCTGCTGTGGGAGAGCTAGCTGTTAAAAACTATTTCTGGTGTACTCTGCTCTCCACCACTTCTAGCCACTTTCTAGAAACTGGTGAGCTGATGCTTGTGTTGGCAGGTGGCTTTGCTACTCCAGGTAGATTCATAGTGGGAAACCCCACCAGCTACAAAAATCACTTCTCTCTGCCCACCCTCTCCTTCCCTCTTCCCCTAGAAGTCCTGCTAGCTTAACATATCTATATCCCACTGGAGTCAGACTGTATTTATTTGGCTGCGCACCCCTGCTCCCTACAGTGAGTGTACAGCAACCAAGCTGGGCTTTGGTGATCGCACCACGCTTGATCCGCCCAGCATACACGAGCTCAGGGCCTCAGAGGTCCTCTCCACCACAGGATGTGTCTGTTAATACATCACACACATGTTTAGTTTTAAAAGCAACTCAGACTTGTGCTTGACTGATAGAGCGATGTACCTTTTGTTTCCAGGGTACGTATTGTCCGTGTGTCCTAACTCCCCACAGTTTTCAGATCCTGTGGCTGTTCCTGCGTTGCAGTACAATAAGATAAGGCAGATGATCCAGTTCTCGGTGTCTTTGCCTGAAGAGATATAAATCACATCGTAGGTATTATTTCTTCACATGTTGCGTCATTTGCTGAACAATTAAGTGTGCGCTACTGAAGGATTAATAAGTGAGCCAAGGCTACAGAACATAATGCAACTTCACAGCAAGAGACGACAATGCAATTCTTTAATACTGTAATATTATTTCATGTAAAACCAGCTGACGTAAGATCAATTCCATGCCAAATTGTGTTTTCCCCTTCAGTCCTTTTAAACTTAAAAAAAAAAAAGTGGGAAAGATACCAACAGCCCATAAATAATCTCTAAATAATGTGTTACAGACTGATGGTAAGTGGCACTCTCACAAACCCATATTTATATTAAAAAACCTCATATGTGTACATTATATAGACTATCAATTATAACAGCTGAAAGTAAAACAAATGTGATGAATATACATCCACTTTACTATCCATTACATCTCATCTTTGTGAGAAAATGCTATTTTTATTCCAAGCTATATATCTTATAAAGTTAAGACAAACTGTATGTTTTCACCATATCAAAATCTAAATATCTACATCCAAGACAACACAATTACACAGAAGTGTATTATAAACTATAAAAAAAAAGAGTAATAAACCACTAGTTTGTACTAGAACTCCACGAAGAAAAGACCTATCACGCGTCCTTTGGCAGGTAAATGAATAGATTCATCCTCGCGAAACCGCACTTCTTTCAATAAACACGATTCTGGGGTGTGATTTTGGACAGTGTCTTCATAACATAAAACAGCTCAACATTAAGACTGCTGGGACCCAGAGTGGGTCAAAAAGGAGCCAGCCAGTTCAAAGGTTTTCAGTTTTGGCTATCTCTGAAAGCCTCTTGAAGGGCAATGGGTGGTGGTCCCCTCCCAGCCTTCCAGGGCGGTATCTCGAACAGCCTGTCTCTGCAGCGAGCTCGAGAGGACCGAACAAACCACCCTCCCTTCCCGGCAGAGCGTGTTGATCCCCTGCTCTGTGGAAAACGCTCGGCTGCTGCTAGCACAGCAATTATGCTGCAGGAAAATCCACTTCCAAATAATTTAGTCTTTATTTATTCAGGAGAAAAAAAAAATTAAAAAGCTAAAAGGTGAAGGCTAATAAGATACTGGCATGGGAATAATTTTACAGTAATAAAATACTTCACATGTTTCTAAGGGCACAACATCATGGACAGGTCCACAGAGAGTCCTTCAGAGCGAGATTTCCTGAGGACCTCGCACCTGTACACAGAACTTGGTAGTGGCAAAGCTGCTGCTACATCAGCCCGTCCCATCACGCTAAGAAGGCAGGGTACAAGTTAATTGAAAGGACTAGGTGTAGCATGGGCAACTGGGGAAAGCAAGCAAGCAGAGAAAACAACTAAGTGCTCTTTTTTTCCTTTACATGCAAAGTTTTTTATAATGGTTTTTGAACCTGAAGTTGAAACTACTCCATATTCTAGCTCTATGGTCCCACTATTTATCTAGTTCACAAAGTTCCTTCTCACATATATGCAATGTTTCTCATCTGGCTGCTTTTTGAATTAGTATATTCATATATAAATAAGCTAAATTAGGATATGCCTTACTGTGTAACCGGCAAAATGCACTGGGGAATAAGAGTGCTTGCCAAGTTGCACCAGGAGCACAGATCAGGCTCCTGGTAACACCAAGACTTTTGCTATTCATTGTGATAACACCTAGGAAAGGAATGATGCAATGCAGAGCTCAAGGCTTCAAATCTTGCCTCTGCCACTGACCTGCGCAGACGGGGTCAGCTGCTCGGTGTCTCTGTTTGCTCCTCTAAATTACAGCAAGCTCAGTAATACATCAGCTGGGGGGTTGAGGCTAAACTCTTGTAAACCAATTTTGATTCCTTCCATTATGTCTCTCATTAAGTGTAGAGCACCTCCAGGGAAAGGCAGCTGATTAAACAGATTCCTCAGTGACATAATGAATTTACAAAACCCCTCCAGTTTCGCTGGGGATGTTTGGGGAAAAATATCTTCAGCCACCGAGGGCAAAGTCCACCGAGAGGGAGAATCACTCCATTTCCTCTGCCTTGGGGCCTGGCAAACCTTCCCCACCCGCCCTGGGGGGCTGAGAGGAGATCCCTGCTGAGCGCTGGGAGGGCGAGGAGAAGGGGCAGGGATGCAGCCACCCACAGCACCAGCACAGCAGCCCACTGCGCCCACGCCGAAGCGCGCGGGTCACGGCCTCCTTGCTTTCCTCAGCCCAGCCCAGCCCGCTTCCCCACGCAGCTCTTGCGCTGCAGCCCCAAGGCAAAGCCCTGCGCCCAGAGACCATCGCCCTCTCAGCGCAGGAAAGAAGCACAAGGCTTTTTTTCCAACATTCAGATCCTGTTTTTAATGTGACTCAGCTCTGCAGTGTCCATAAGGATGACACAGGTAGTGCTTTATTAGCAGTTAGGTTAATGTTTGGAAATAAAAAGACTGATGGTTTCACCTGTTTAATCATTTGGTGCTGCCAAGAGCGACCATAAGCACAGCCCAATGGTGCATGAAGAGAGAACAGACTGACATTCGTTTCCCACCACTAAAATCCAAACATTAGCACGCAAGTTGCGTAGAGGCTGGCAGGGGCAGGCAGCCAGGATCGCAGCTATTGGAGTGACTCAATGATCATAATTTTTCTTCATGGAGATTTTCAACCTCCCTGCAATGAAAGGAAATAGGGATGGATGAGGTGGGCTAATTTTGAAGTTTGGCAGTTCATTTGGGTTTGCCCAGCTTTCCTATGCCCTCAGCTGAACAAGGCCACAGAGCTGAGGACAAAAACTCCTCTAGTTTTCCCCCAAAATTATTTCACGTGTGGGGGGTTCCCCCCCCCCCCTTCCTTTTTTCTTAAATCTCCTCTTCTCAGGTACATTCTTTAGAAAACAGTAGCTGCAATGCAGATTCACCACATGTAACCAGGCAATGTTACTGACCTGCCATATGCAGCCAGCAGCAGATATAGCAATTTATCACTGAAAAGCAATCGGACGGCTAGATCACATGGTCAGCTGGCACCGAGACAACACTGGATGTGGCAGATGCCAGCAGTGCAAACAGCAGAATAAGAGACAACAGGAGCCAACGGACACAAGGATGTTGTCTTAACAGACGATAGCTACCTCAGCTAGTGTTTATCACCATTTACCATTAAATAAGTGCAGCTGTTAAACTTATTGATCCTTTGAAACTTACGTAGAGCAGAGCTGGGCCATTTTCGGCCGAGTTACACAGAACACCTCTCCTTCTGCACACAGAGTCAAGGGGGAGAGAACCCACTGAAACAATCACGGTGGAGTTGCACTCCAAGCAAAGCTTCCTTGGATGTGCAAACACACGCCTTACCCACTTCTGGGAAGGCGCATGGCTGTACGCATAATGGTCCACCTGGCCCAACAATTCCAACAAGTAAATATTGTGCCATTGTAAGAGCACTGCAGAGGTTATAACCAGCCACTTAAAGCGCGTTTTGTAAAAGCTTCTTAGCAGCTGCGCAGGTGGGCTATCATGTACAGGACTGGCTAACCATACTAAAAGAGACAGAGCTTCTGCAGGTCTGGCAGACCCGAAATACAAGGACTCCGAGGTCCCTAAAGCTTCTGCAATTGTCCTGCATCTAATTTCTTTCTCCTATTTTTATTCCATTGGTATCTACTCTTTCCAGTCAAAAGGGCAGTAGCAGTAGCCCATGTTCTCAACCACCTTCTCATATGCCTGTGATATTTCTAAGAGAGAAAATGCTGTCAAGAGCTGCCCATGGCTTTAACATTTTAAACCCTTTTTCCTCTACCAGACCTATGCTGTTTGCTAGCACAAAAATAAGCAGAGTCTGAGCTCTGCCCACTCTCCCTGCCTTTCCTCGTATACTTACCAGAAAAATAGCTGGAGCACAACTCCCACACATTGCACAAGATCCAGACTCAAGCAGCCCTAAAACAGGCTTTTTCCTGTCCCAAGTCTATGCTAGAACTAGTCAAAATTAACACTTGCAAGATTATAACATCTTTAGAGCCGGGGAGGTGGAGGGGGGAAATCCAAACAACCCTGAACACTCCCAAAATGTGCTGCCACTTTCACAATTAACAGAATCCCACAATGCTAAGCTAAAATAAAAAGAAAATAAAAAAGTCTTACCACCACCTCTTTAACCCCAGCCTCAAGGCCACCTCTGCTCCACAACTACATAGTTTCCCTCCAGCTTCACCCTTTCAGCCTTGCCGTCCTAATGAGAAACCTTTGCCAGCTGGATCCAGCTCCCAAAGCAATCTCTGTAATGAGGACAGGCACCTGGGGACCTACCTGCCTGGCTCAGGAGGAGAATTTGGTTTGTTTTTCCAATCCCCCATACTGCGAAGTCCTTTGAGGCTGTGATAAGGGAATGCCAGACCACCTGGCAGTAAG
The DNA here is from genome assembly GCF_000690835.1 of Fulmarus glacialis. Classification (NCBI taxonomy): domain Eukaryota; kingdom Metazoa; phylum Chordata; class Aves; order Procellariiformes; family Procellariidae; genus Fulmarus; species Fulmarus glacialis. The sequence continues at coordinate 3,069 of NW_009234685.1, read as the reverse complement.
AGCAGATGAAGAGGGAGGGGACTGATGAAGAGCTGAGATGTGGGTGGTAGCCAGGGAGGGAGGAAAGGGTTAATCAGAGCCCTTGGATACGAGCACCCAGCTTTGATCCCAAGCTTGAGAAGAGGGTGTAGGGTGCTGCTGCACATCTGGCAAAACTGCCTTTTTGTTTTATAGATTTGTTTCTTTATTATGCCTTTTTTTTTCCTGTTTCGTTTGCTGTATTTCCGTCACAGCTGGTTGGGAATGGGAGGCTTCGCTGTCTCATGAAGTTACTGTTCAGTCAAAGCCCAATTTTAAAAATACATTTTCTAAATATGCACTATTCACTCTTGTCTTCAGTAATTTGATTGGCAGAAATAAGATCTGCAAAAGCAGATCTTGTCAGTCATTCTTAAGCCTTCCTTAATATGCCATTTAAACCACACTTTTAAAGGGGCACAGTGTGCTTAATAAGATGCACACACCTGGAGTCTCAACCTCTTTTCATTTTCTGGTAAAAACTTATTTGTGGGGATTGCAGATGTGTATGGGTGAGATAACAGATCCTTCCAGGTGGCCCCTGAAAACCCATCCAGACCTATTTTCCATCATTTTCTGTAAATGCACTGCATATATGTGTACATCTGCATGTACTTTCCATCCCACAGACACCCGCTGGCACAGCTCCAAAGGTCTGTCTCATGAAATCCGAAGGACGAGCGTATGCTCGTGTGCAGGGGAGGCACCGCACCGAACAGCACCTTGCGGCTGCGGGACGTGGAAGGCAGGGGCGTTTGCTCTGTAACAGGTCACGTTGGCTCTGTGGCACAAGGTGGGCCCAATATGGAGGAGATTTTGCCATTTGCTATTTTTAGGCTACGCTTTTTTTCTTTAGGAAGCACAGCAGAGGATTGGGGTCTATTCACACATGGTAATCACTTGCACGTTGTGGACACAGACTATACGTCATGCAGCGCCCACTCATTTCAGACCTGTCTTTCAGAGGCAGTGAGTACCCGTGGTGCTGGCTGTACTCTGAGATACACGGAGACTCACAGCAACTTTAAAAGAAGACCAAGGAAGCCTGTTGCTGGGGTCCCAAATTACGTTTGGAGAATGATTCCACAACAAAAGAAGCATTTATTTTTCATTAAAAGACCTCCTAAGAATTAAACTGGAATTATTCTATGGTAGATTTAGCTACAGCGTTTCTGGGACAGAGAGTCCAGAGAACAATCATCCTTCATCTTATCACCAGAACATCTCAATTCTGACCTGAAACACAAATTTGGTGCCAGGTGTAGTACTGTGTTTGTGGTCTGTTGCAAACGCCAGCCAGCGAGGGAATGTGTTGGTTTATGGCACACAAGTAAAAAGCACAGACCTAAGTTCAACTGCATTTGCCTTTGCTGGGAAAGGAAATAATTATTCTATTTGTTTTGCTTCCAAGATGGGAATAGCAAATGTCTTTCTCACCTCACTGAGAGGAAAAAATCACACCCAATATGGTTAAGGTGCACCCCTTTTTACTGAGCAGCGTGACAACCTCGCAATTTGAACAAATTTTTTTTTTTTTTGGCTGCTAGAGGGTAATGGGTAGCTCTGCTACCTTCTGGTTTGTTTTTTTTTTTCTTTAATGTATTTTATTCTTGAGAGATGCCTCATGCATGAACATCTTGGGTTGTTTCCTACAAAATGGCAGAGCTTATAAATAAAAGGAACGGGTAGAGCAGAGGTGAAGCTCTTTTCAAACATGCTTTTAGAGGAGCTGATTTAACTGCAATCTGGAGGCCATAGAGGAAAAAGAAAATCTTAAAATGAGCCATGCTAGTCTGTCACCAGGAGTGGGCAGGTTGGTCCTTCCCAGGGGCCTGTGGTGATTCTTCTCTTGGAGGATGGGAGCTGTGATACCACTGAGGCTGCTGCTTTTGTTTGTTTGCTTTTGCAGTGAACATGCTGTAGCTGAGATCACCTTTTCCAAAGCTCAGATACGCTTTCCAGAAAGGCAGTGGCCAGATGAGCATTTTGATGCTTGTGTCCCATGACCAAGGCCAGGGCTTTGGGAGAAAAATAGGAGCACAGCAGATGTTTGGACTGGGAGTGCCCCCAGCACTGCTGCTTTTTGACCCACTGCATGACTCTTTTGGGGACACTCCTTCATTTTTCAGCCACTGGATGCTATGACACAAATTTCTTGATGTGCAGGGTGGCTTCCTCTGAACGAAGGCCCTGTGAAAGGGAAGCCCTTCGGCGTAGCTCGTGCACGAGTTCCCCTCCTCCCCTCGGCTCCTGTGACAGCAACCTGTGTCCCCGCATTACTTCTTGGCCTCGGTCCCCTCGCAGTAAGGCAATCCACAAAGTGAACCTCAGAAGGTGTTTTCTGGGCCAAGGATTTTCCCCCGGCGGGTTTCAGAAAGGCCCGTCTGCCCCTGTGAAAGGGAAGCCCTTCGGCGTAGCTCGTGCACGAGTTCCCCTCCTCCCCTCGGCTCCTGTGACAGCAACCTGTGTCCCCGCATTACTTCTTGGCCTCGGTCCCCTCGCAGTAAGGCAATCCACAAAGTGAACCTCAGAAGGTGTTTTCTGGGCCAAGGATTTTCCCCCGGCGGGTTTCAGAAAGGCCCGTCTGCTTCTCTCGGGGCTGGCGTTACCTGCAGC
>NW_009234685.1:0-420 GCF_000690835.1 Fulmarus glacialis | reverse complement strand
AGCCGGCAGCCACGGCCCCAGCTGCGTTTCATTCCGGCTGCGGGACTTTGATCGATCAAAGCAAATCCAGGGCAGGTCAAAGCCAGGCAGATTTGCTCATCCGGCTCATGTCTCACCCCTGACCACACACCGGACAAATTCCTCCTCAGCCCGCCTTGCTTCCTGAGCAGTTTTCGCTCTGACCGCGGTGATGCTGCTGACAGGGGAGGAAACCCGGCTCTGTGAGTAGAGAGGCACAGAAAAGAGCTGCGTTACACCAAAGTCCCAGACGTCTGACCGAACAAGGACTCCGCGGCACAAGGACGGGTCGTTGCTCCCCGGGGGCGGTGGGACCGCGGTCGGTCGAGGTGCAGCCCCGTTTCCTCCCCGGGAGCGGGGAGGGGAGCAGGGCTCAGCCGGAGGCGGCAGGGGCCGCAGCCG
>NW_009234684.1:689-1216 GCF_000690835.1 Fulmarus glacialis | reverse complement strand
TCTTTTCCAACCTCAATGATTCTATGACTTTTTTGACCCCATCTACGCCTTCGTGGTTGTCGATATAATCAGATCATGAACCAGACCAACGGCCCAAGTTGAAAACATGCCTCTGAAAAGTCATTAAATTCAGGCAAAAGCAGGGGACAAGGGGACAGGCAAAGACACCCGCCCAAATTCAAAGCCAGGCTGCTTTTGCCCACCCAGGGCCTCATCCTGACGGAGCGAGCACGCTCATTCTGCATTAGCAGCACATTCCCTGGAAGTAATAAAAGCCCCTCAGGTCATTAATATGGAAATGTATTCCCACTCCACGGCAGCGAGACGTTTGCGCAGATTGGAAGCAGCTTGGTGAGATTTGCTTCTGAATGCGTGGACATTAAAGCCTCCCATTACAATGTTGATGATTTCTTCCCTTTTGATGAATAGCCTGCCATAAATAGACTCTGATTAATTGCGGCTGCAACTTGGAGGGCTGGAAATGCATCATTTGCTGCTATGGATTGGGATAATGGTCCCCATCTGCC
>NW_009234684.1:0-643 GCF_000690835.1 Fulmarus glacialis | reverse complement strand
CTGCCTGCGAAGCCAGGTGGCTGGTTTCAAGTTTTTGCGCCAAAAAGAGTCTTCTTCGCAGGCGCAGCTCCGAATTCAAGGGCTCGGGAGCCTCGCTGCGAGCTAATCGCCAGCTCTTTCTCAGTTATCGTCTCCAACGAGGGGCAGAAGAGCCGGGAGGAAGCAGAGTTGGGCCAAGCATCCTCGGGACCGGCGGGTTTAGAGAGCCGAGTTGCAGGGAGGAATGAGACGTGTCCAAAATCACCCCACGCACGGTTTGCCGGAGCCAGGCGCGCGTCCTCGCACGCTTGAATATGCACGAGTACCTGGGCGAACGAATGCAAAAGGCACGGCATCCCGCCACGTCATAGAATCATTTAGGTTGGAAAAGACCTTTAAGATCATCAAGTCCAACCACAGAGGTGCCAAGTCCACCTCTAAACCATAGAATCACAGAATAAGAATTATAGAATCGTTAAGGTTGGAAGCCCTGGTCCCTGCAGCCTCCAGCTGGGGACCTTTGGGTATCCTCGAGCATCGCATCCTCGTGACGCCCAAGCGCTGCAACCAAAATCCCCTCGTCCGCCTTCCCGGAGGGCTGTCCCGAGTTGCACAGAATATAAAAATAATATATAAAAGGGGGCTTAGAAGAAAGATGGGGACA
>NW_009234683.1:0-1318 GCF_000690835.1 Fulmarus glacialis | reverse complement strand
GAGCCCTGAGAGCAGGGCTGGCCGCTGCCCGCCTCCTGCTTCCCCCCTTCCCCTCCAGGCCCGGCTGCGGGATGTCAGGCTGCCTGGAGCTGAGGTCGCCTCCAGGATTCACCCCCCCGCCTTGCTGCAGCGCAGGGTCTTGGGGGTCCCCTCTGACCCACAGCAAAGCGCTGGGCACCGGGGAACCTCCCGGGGACGGGGGATGCCCTGGCTGATGCCCTGCCTGCCGTGCAGGCGCGGGGACAGCAGCGTGTGTCATGGCGCGGTGTTTGTCTCTCCCTGCCATCCCGCACAGAGGCTCTGTTTGCTCGAAGGAAGCAAGCAGAGCACGCTCGGGCTTGCTGCTTGTGTGCCGGCAGCCTGACCTATAGACATTTTGATGCGGTGGTTGAAATGGGAGGTTACTTACCCCAGGGCTCACATTTCTCTTGTATTCATTATTGCCCATTACTGCCTGGGTCAGACACTCTGTTTCTAACTTGTTTTATTTAAGAAGCATTCTGCAAACAAACACCTTCTGTGGATTGAAGTAATCCCCATGCCCTTCCCTGTCCATAGAAGGAAAACGTGATAAATACCGTGGAAAAAGACACAGTAGGTTTAGGATGGATAGTTACAGCTGCCTGCTAGTTCCAAATGAAGATTGTATTAATTTCTAAGGGAACAAATCAGGAAAATAGTTTTTAAATGAGCTTTACTAGCGTAGCATTGTGCGGTATATAAAAATGAGTAAAAGATAAACTGCTTAGGTAAATGCCCTCTGATTGCTTGCATTGCTCAGCCACGTGATCCGCAGTAGCTCCATTCGAGCGTCGCAGCCCCTTGCTGCTCGCATAGGGGCTGTATTATTGTCTTCCGCGGTTTCACTGAAGGGTACAAAGAGCTGAACTGAATAAGCTTAATTTCTTCTAGGAAGCATTAAAGAAGCCTATGTACAGACTGTGTGACTGTATTTAAATTGCATCTGGAAAGTTAAAATAATAACAATAAATAAATAAAAATAATGAGGAGCGAAACTGTGGCCAGCAGGGTGTTTTTTTTGGAGAGGCTAGACTTGCTCATCGCCAGCTGAAATTCAGGCCATACATGAAATCAGATACCCAAATGGTTCCCCGATGGTCAGTAGTTCTTCCTTGACTTACATTGATTATGTGAAGAGAGGTGGAGGGTAAAAGAGGAGAGCGAAGGGCAACAGCATTACAATTACCACATGAATCAGAAGAATCACGCATGCCCCGCGGCCGCAGTGTGCTTCTCCTGTAATCCAAACACCTCTGTGGAGCAGCGCGCACGTCCTCCCGCCAGCGGACGGCACGCC
>NW_009234682.1:8010-19724 GCF_000690835.1 Fulmarus glacialis | reverse complement strand
AGGACCCCCAGGTCCCTTTCCACAGAGCTTCACTGTGAAGTTGACAATAAGATTCATTTTTTGGGTCTTACTTGGTTTAGAAGACGACAGGCTTGCATCTGACTACCTCATATGGATATTAGACATTTTTTAAGAGAGAAGAGAGGGATCCAGCTTTTAGAAGAGAGTGGTACTTCAAAAAGCCTGCTTAAGCAGCTTGAGAATGAAGGGAGATGATTCCTCCAAATAAAGAATCTGGGTAGCTCCTGCTTGTAAGAGCTTTGGTTGAAGGAGAAGGATTGGTAGAAAGGCTCCAGTAAGTGTGTGTGCATATTGCATATTTGTGATTCTGACGTTATGATGTACAATTCAGTGTGGTGTTATGCAAAGATAAGTGAACTAATCGAAGTCCTGAAAGCTGTATAGCTGCATCAATACTATTTAATCAGTAGTATTGAACCAGTTAATCCCTCTTCTCAGGGTGAATACAACTATACTTCTGCAAATGGAGCTACCATCTCTGCCTAGCAGTATTTTCTGCCTTGTAGATACAGTAGGCTGGTGTGTGAGTATACTTTTGCATGGTGTACACTGGCCTGAAGAATTGCAGATCCTTGTTAAGGAGGAAAAGACCTTGTCATGAGACTGAAGGTTGAGAACTTAAATTGTATTTTTCTAACTGAAACTACTGTAAGACTAGCAAAGCATTGAATGAAGTCCTCAGGGTGCTGAGAATAGAGAGGACAGAGACACTTATAGAATCCATTTTTCTAAGCCCCTAGCTCTGAAGAGATGAGGAAGGAGAGGCCATGCATTTTTTTTTTATTGCTGAACTGAAGAAAAGTTGTCCCATTCCATCACGCAAAGAGCTTGTTTTCTGTTAACAGATGCTCCTAAAAAGTTATACATATGTTTTTGAAAATTGAGTTGTTTCCTGTTTTTTGACCATTTAATTCTAATGCAAGCACCTTCCATTTTTTATTTGACTGAAATAATCTCATTTTAATTTAAGCTCTGCAATTTATGAGCTTGTTAATCAGATTTACTTTTCTGAAAATTTTCAATTTGACTCAAATAAGAGTCGCCATTTGAAGTAATGTTGATGTTGCATATGAAATGACATTTTTAGATGTCCCCAATGCACTGAAAATTTTGTTGTTAAATGACTTGTTAGCAGAATGTCTTGTTAACTGGTGTATAGTTGCTTCTAATGCTTTTAGGTTTCCTGTTGATTTATAGCTCATACCATTAATGACATGCAGAAGAAAAGAATGCAAAAAATTGTAAGTTATTTCAGAAGTAGTTGGTGAAGTGATGACAAGCTGATAACAAATTGGCACTGTTTCCCAACTGAAGAAAAGTTTCTTTAAAAAGCTGTTATTTTACTATTATCTAGAAAATAACACTATTGTCTTCTAGGCATCAATATTAATCTTTCTGTGTATGAACACAACAAAGTGCTTACCAGGAATAACAGCATGTCGAGGCATTGACTGTAAATAAAAGGAAATATTTAAGACTTTTCAAGTAAAAAAGCCCAACAATTTTTACAACATACACTGAGATTGTGCGTGGTGTTAGAATCTCTTTGACATGTAATTTTGAAGCCAACCTTAAGTGACCTTCTCTGTTCAAGTATTAAGGTGCTGTTTATTCAGAAGGGCTGAAATCTTTCTTGATTACAGGCTTAGCTGTTCTACTCTGTCCAAGTGCATCAACTCAGAGATGAAACTTCATGCTTTTCCATTTGCTGGGATGACATCATGCAAATATCCTATGCTTAGATCACAGGATCCGGGACAGAAGTACCTAAAAACTTCGTACATTGTTTGGTACTCATCAACATTCTTTGCAAAGAGTGAAGAGAGCACCACACAATCTTTATTGACTAAAGTCTTTTGTCCAACTGAAGGAGTAAGAACACAGATTAATGCAACAGAAGGCAGTTTTTTTGGAAGGTAATGAGTGTAGGTGTCTCCTAACAGGAGTTCTGCAACTTTCATATTGAGAACTGAGATGAGTGCCTAATCTTCTGGTTAGCCTTAGCTTCAGAACACTGCATTTGGGTCTAATTATTTTCTCTATTCCTTCCAAAAAATAATTAATTTTTTATGCAGTCAGATATGCTTTGTTAACTCAAGGCTTTTTCACCTTTTTGGTCTGGTTGATCGAAACTGTTAGAAAGTATTCAATGGAAAGCTGACTCAGACCTTTCAAAGTCAGGGAGGACTCCTTATCCTTCTATCACAAGTTACAAGAATTTAGCAGAGAGGAGGGGAGATTCTTTTTGATCAAGTGGAAACAACTAGTCAAGATGATTTCCAGAAGTCTTCTTGGTTTAGTGCAACAGTTTGACAACAGCAAGGTTAGATACAGTAACAGTGTGTTGCCCAATGGCTCTGCATCTACTGTGGTTGAAAATAAATGACAAATTATGGAAATTAGTAATGCAAAACCTGATGTCCCCAGTGTGTAAATATATTTCTTTTCAAGATAAAACAATGTGAATATACAATATAAAACTAGTGCAAGCTGAATAGAAAAATCCAAAAGTTTAGTTTAGAAAGAGGAGAAGCAGGAAAGTTTAGTACGGAATGGAAAATCAAACGTTGTTTGGTATCACACTGTACAGCAAAATAATATATATCCCATTAGCATTTGTGAACGTAAATGTTTTTCAGTGCTGGAGCTTTTGACAAGGATTTTTCCATTAAATTGTTGTCCTTTATTTTCTCAGTATTTTGAACACAGGAAAGTTTGATTTAAATATTGTCAGTAATTTTTTTCAAATAACAGGTTTTTTTCCTATGATACTGGTTTACTCTAAGAAGGTCTTTCAAATCACCGAAGCCTATTTGTTATTTCTGTATTTCTTTTGACCCATATTTTAGTTGTCAAAATGCAAACAGATTCGTAGTCTTAGTTACATTTCAACACAGTAATTGCTAAATCATTTAGGAAGAAGAAAATAAAAAAGTCACATTAGCAGTTGTTATTATGCATGTGTATTTTTAATATCTGATTTTCAGCATAACCTTGGATTACAATGTGGGTTAAATTTCCCTTGCTGATTTATAAGTATAATGTAAACTCTGGGCTCAGCTAATGATATTGCAATATAAAACTGTTCTGTTGCAAAGTAAAGACCTTGCTTAGCACTGCAAAGCTGAGTTCATTTCAATGTGATCATTCAGGCACTATGGAGGGATTATGCTTTTATTGTATTTTTTTTCATGAATACATGAATGAATAATAAGTTCAACAAACAAGAGTTCCCTACTGGCTATGTCAAACAAATCATTTTGTAAGATGTTCTGAATTTCAATCAATCATCCCCAACAGTCCTTGTCCTGCTGAGGTCTGTGCATTAACAAAGTCAGCATTTTGGAACTGCTATAAATGGTCTTGAATCTTGAGCAGAATGTCCAAGATCAGGAAGTTGAAAATTAGTGCAAGAGAGGAAGCATCCTTTGTGTATTCAGATATATATTTCGGTTGTACCTACCTTTCCACACAAGCATTGCTTGTGTTGTATTTGCATGTCCAGAAGATGTGCTTGTTTTGTATGCCTTCACTTTCAGTGAGTTATTTTCCTTAAAAAGAAATAAAAAGTAATGTTAAAGCCACAAATATATAAATGCATACACACACATACAAAAGCTTGAGATTCAGAAAAAGTAGGATGGAAGTGCACAAAGAATGAGGACTGTATGTAGAACACAACAGTTGTATTCCACCTCTGTGGAATTCTATAGGTCTGTAAAGTAATAGTAAAATACTAGTTCATTAAAAGTGTGACGGAAAGAATAAACACATTGATAAGAAGGCCAGAACTTTGCAATATTTGCATGTAGGGTGGCATCAGTGTCAAAGTAACATATCTAATTTGTTTATACCTTTTACAGTAAGTAGTAGAAATAGATACACAGTACAGGATATCACACTACATTGTATGCTCTATTCCTGGGGTTAGGTGTCTTGTGGATACATCAGTTAAGAATTAAAAGAAAAGGAAGTGTTTGGAAGATTTCCCAGAGGAGAGATGGGGCGGAAAACCCAAAGATATATTCTGAATGAATCCATAGTCTAGTATGAGGTGTTTAATTCTGGGCCTTGTCCCAAATTCATGCCTAGTCTTCTTCTGAAAAGGGCAAGGTTTGTGACCTTCCATTCCCTATACTCCCCCCGCCCTTCCTATCTCAGACTATTACTGAGGTCTTTTTCTTGGTGTTTATTGTTATTGTATAAGAACAAGACCAACTTATGCATCATAGTTTTGCTTAAAATATAGATCTACAAATTTTTATAGTTATTCTTCAACAAAAACATAGTATTTAACTACCAGGTTGTAGCTGTGGGAGTTGAAAATGATCATTAGATGTATTCTGCAAAAGCTAAGCCTTGTTATACTTTTAACATACTTTTCTCAGTAGATAACTGGTCAGCACTAAACTCTCCAAGGATGTAGCTTCCATCTCATCTCATCTCCACCCCCACCCCTCCGACAGCCCTCCAGGATGTACTGCTAGCAGCTTGCCCTTTAAATTTGCCAGAGACAAGTAGTTATGTCAACAAGTATAGTTATTTGACAGCTTGCTGCTGCTTACAGGATCTTCCTTCCCTCCAGCTGGTAAGTATTGCTCTTATGCCTTCTCTTTTATCACTGAGAAGTTGGTACATCCTCACAGCACAGTTCTCAGATTGTTTTAAGGGGCATTAGAATGTTAGTTTTGCAGGATGTCTGTTGTTTTAACTGGACATTTTTATAGAATCATAGAATCGTTTAGGTTGGAAAAGACCTTTAAGATCATCGAGCCCAACTGTAAACCTAACACTGCCAACTCCACCACTAAACCATGTCCCTAAGTGCCACATCTACACGTCTTTAAGTACGTCCAGGGATGGTGCCTCACCCACTTCCCTGGCCAGCCTGTTCCAATGATTTTTTCACTTTCAGTGAGGAAATTTTTCCTAATATCCCATCTAAACCTCCCCTGGTGCAACTTGAAGCTGTTTCCTCTTGCTCTATCACTTGCTACTTGGCAGAAGAGACCGACACTCGTCTCACTTCAACTTCCTTTCAGGTAGTTGTAGAGCGCTATGAGGTCTCCCGTCAGCCTCCTCTTCTCCAGGCTAAACAACCCCAGTTCCCTCAGCCGCACTTGTGCTCTAGACCCTTCACCAGCTTCGCTGCTCTTCTTTGGCGTGCTCTAACACCTCAATGTCCTTCCTGTAGTGAGGGGCCCAAAACTGAACACATTATTCAAGATGCGGCCTCACCAGTGTTGAGTACAGGGGGACAATCACTTCCCCCACTCCCAACCAACTTGGTGTCATCTGCAAACTTAGTGAGGGAGCACTCAATCCCTTCATCCAGATCGTTGATATGACATTGAACAAAACTCAGCCCTGGGGAACACCGCTCGTGACTGGCCGCCAACTGGATTTAACTCCGTTCACCACAACTCTTTGGGCCCAGCCGTCCAGCCAGTTTTTTACCCAGCGAAGAGTACACCCATCCAAGCCATGGGCAGACAGTTTCTCCACGAGAATGCTGTGGGAAACGGTGTCAAAGGCTTTACTAAAGTCCAGGTAAACAAGTCCAGCCTTTCCCTCATCCACTAAGCGGGTCACCTTGTCATGGAAAGAGATCAGGTTAGTCAAGCAGGACCTGCCTTTCATAAACCCATGCTGACTGGGTCTGATCACCTGGTTGTCCTGTACGTGCCGCGTGAGGGCACTCAGGATGATCTGCTCCATAACCTTCCCTGCACTGAGGTCAGACTGACAGGCCTGCAGTTCCCCAGATCCTCCTTCCAGCCCTTCTTGTAGATGGGAGTCACATTTGCTAACTTCCAGTCAACTGGGACCTCCCTGGTTAGCAGGACTGCTGATAAATGATTGAAAGTGGCTTGGTGAGCACTTCCACCAGCTCCCTCAGTACCCTTTAAGTGGGACAGTTCAGTTAAACTGGATGGTGAAATTGTTGACCTGATTTATAGGCTATCTAAGTTTTTTGCATGAATGCCAACTTGAAAACTGTTTTGCCTTTATGAAAAATAACTTAAAGTTCAGTGCTTACACTTTTGTTTATATTTAAGTACTAAACTATTCAGTGAATGGGAGGATGGCCTTAAGATCCAGTCCTGAAGTTTTGGTTATTATGTATAAATGCTGCTAGTTTTTTAAGTTGCTTTGTTTCATCTTAGGCAATTTGAAAAAAAAGAGTTTTTTGCATGGAAATGTCTGGAAGCTAAAGCATGTAAATCCAATGTTTTGGATGTATGTATTTGAACCTGTGCTGAAGTATTTGGAAAGTGGTCTCTAGAGATGATACAGTCATATTGCCTGAATAATGAGTAGTGTGTCCATCCTTCTGATATAAGTTCTTATTTTTTCTTGCTTCTGTTGTAGAGTTGAGCTTTTGGTAGCTAGTTGGCTGAGAGCAATATGGAATTGCCAACGTAAAACAAACAGACCATTTATTGGCATGCTGACTAATTTTGTCTTGTCAAAATTGTCAAATCCCCTTCAAAGTGATTGTCACTACCTCTTTGCTTTGGCACTCTGTTCCATGTACAGCGACTATTTGTGTAAATGAGGTCAGATGGGGCTTTTTTCCCTCTCCCGTTTAAGTCCAAAAGGACTACTTTGGCTTAATTAGTGATCTGACGAATTTTATAGGTTTGCCTCATTTTGTGGCCTCATGAAGTTGTCACTTGTCTCTTTTCCCCTTAATTTTAGAAGCCAACTTGCATCCTCAAGTTCTTGATTAATTTTGGGAGCTCTTTGCAATCTTTTTGTTATTCTTTTTGTCATACATTGACCAAAATGGGTAAAGTATATCCCGTGCAGTCTCATTAATACCAGAACAGAGCAACCATATTTGCATTTTCTTTAAAGACTGTCCTTCCGTTTGGTAGTTTCTTTTGTTCACTGATAAACTTTTCTCAAGTATAATGCAGAAAGAACATTTTTTTCCACTAAGGGACTAAGATGATTTATGCTAGTAGGTAGTAAACTGGGATTTTACAAAAATCTGCACACATGCCTATTGGGTGCACTGTGATTAACCTCATTAGAAACAGCTTCTTCTCATTTTAACATGTCTTGTAGTACTCTGTAGTAATGGAGGAAGAGATACTAGACTTACAGCTTACCTTTTTTGATTTAATTTAATTTTCTTCTCCTGTGCTAACAGTCTACAAACAACGACATCTTAACACTTGTCATTCCTTTTAAAATCACTAGCTAGTCACATAAATCCTTGAAGAGGTGGACCCTTCTCTCTATAAAAACTTAATTTGCCCCAGAACATTTGTTCAGAGAGTTTTCTCACATGTTTTGAGACCAGAACATCTTAGTGCATGGAAAGCTAATTAATACTGCTTGTGGTTTTTCTGTCTAATGGTGTCTCAGTACCTTAGGTAAGAGGCAACTGCATTGTGCTGTGCAAAGACAGCTGCTGTATTAAAGAGCTCACAGCCTTGTGGGTACGACATTGAACAGAGTGAGAGAATTATTATTATATGGAGGAGGAAGGAGCTGAGAAAAAAGGTGACTAAGTGACTCACAGAAAGAAATCTGTAATAGAATTGTTTTAACTGGAGAAAATTTTTCCTGAATATGGTAATCTTAAAGGCCAGAATGTGCTTCAAACTGTTTTCCCTTAGAAAAAGTAACCAAATATTTGTCGGCTGCAGGCTCCCCTTTTAACCATTTGGTGTAACAGTTGCTTCTGGATAATGCCCTTGTGGATTCATACAGGTGATTTATTTTTCACAAGGTGCCCAGGGTATACTGCATTAATTTACCAGCCTGGGGAGTTAGATAGACATGATTTTCTGTACTGATCATTTTCCAACTCATCTTCAGGTTCAATGAATTACATATTTGTTTGTTTTCGTGGTTTGAGAAATCCTTCTATTTCTTTTTCATCTCTGAAATGGTTCATATTAAAGCTTTCATAATACCCTTCAGTTTCTGTGTTAAATTGATGTTTAAATTGGAATGAAAGTAGGAACCTTGGCAGTTTAGATAATTCACTTCATCTGGTGGCCAGCTATGTTAACAATCACATCATATGCCAGCACTTACACTAGATGAAAGGAGTCCCTGGGGCACTAGAACTGCATTTTAGAAGCAGAGTGAAAATACAGTTATGGTCTTTGTTTCATCGTTTTATTCTGTAAAATGGTAAATTATTTTAACTGGAATTTTAAAGTGTTAAAAGAATAATTTAAAGGTTATGTTGAGGGCTATTTTGGGTGGATTAGCCTTGGAAGTTCAATGACAATTGATCAGTATTCTATACAGGAAGTGTTCAGCACAATGTCAGCAAATTATGTCTTTTTATTCCAATGTATTGAGCATTTGAAGGAAATGATATATTGTTAGCATATGAATAACATCAAGGCCCCACATTGCAAGATGTATTTCAGTCTTCTGAAATAAAATGCATGGCCTCCCCTTCATGTATTTAAGTGCCTCCCCTTGTAACATAGTGCATGTTTGAACCCGAAAGCTTTTTCTTGCCTAGCATGGACAAACTGAATTTTGGGATTCAATTGCTGGTGCATGACTTCACATTCCCTCACTTAGCAAAAACACTTGCAATAGCAAATTGGCTTGCTGCTTGAAGAGTAAAGTGTATTTGATTAAAAATAAGATTCTTTTAGGAAAAGCGTTTTTTTTTTTTTTTAAGAGCAAGTCTCACAGAATGCATTTATGTCATCTGTATTTCCCTGATTGATAATAGCAGTGACTATAACTACCCTGCATGAAAAGCATGAGTTTAAACAGTTCTTTACATCTGAGGTTATTCTGATTTGGCCTTCATTATTGTCTCCTGTGATTACATTTCTAAAATTAAGCTAAATTAAAAAAACAAAAGTAAATCCACCAGATTTACTGAACTATTGTCCTTCTTAATGAATATGCTTTTCCTTCTTTTCTTCTCCCCTAACAAAGACAAGCAAGGACTCTTTTACTTTCTTTTTTTAGAGCTGGGATACTGCAGGCAGAGAAATTCTTCTAACTTGAAAATCTCAGCTAGACTGAGTCTGTGGGATGAGAGCTTTTTTGACAGCCTATCGTAGACAAAGTAATGCCAAGTGCTTAAACTATTTAGTCCATTAGTTTAAAGGCTATAGGTAAGAAAGTTTGTTTACACTAACCGTCAACTACTCATTGACAGACACATTTGGCTCATGAAGGTTTTACTCGTTTTTCACAGTAGCTTTGTTTACTGGTGGACTAGAAAAGCACTTGTAATTGAGGGTCAGTATAAGTTAAATTAAAAACATTTAACACTAGAATGAAACCAGTGGAAATTGGAGGCTCAGCACCTGTGAGGAAATTTCCAGTGTTCTGAACTTATGCCAATTCACACCAAGGGTGAGTCTGGCTCAGATAGCTTTGTGTGTCAAATCGATGTTGGTTTCTCTGCTTTTTAACATCAGTTGTTATAAATTTCCTTTTATTTTAATTAGCCTTTTTTAAATAGCAAGGTGATGTATTTCACAATTCCCTTTGCATTCAAATTTATTGTTAAAAATTCAAAAGCCGTTGTTGCTGAAAAACTATACTATTATTACTATTGCAGCGTTTCTAGCACTAGAGGCTCTGTACTAGGTTCTGCTTTGCTGCCCTTGCTCAACAACACTCTGATCCACCAAAGCACTTAACCACATGTTTCACTTTGGGCCGATGAATAATATTACTGAAGTCAAGGAGACTATAAAGTGCTTTGCTGGTCAGGGGAAAAATGGTGTCCTTCACTTCAAATGACAATACAGATGGAGGAAGAAGGGAGTGATTTGTCTCATGGTTACTAAAAATGGTGTTGCTTACACTGTCACCTTATTAGCAATATGAAATACCATTCAAATACTTAGGAAATACTTCTTAAAAGAAAATTTTGAAAGAAAGTATAGTTTTTCTAAACTAGTTACTGCATGGAACACATCTTAACCTCACAACTACACACTCATAAAACTAAACAAGCAACTGATGCTGTCTCACACTAATCATACAGTTCTTGTTTCATGCAAGGCAAAGAAGAGCATGAAAGAAAAAAAAATTAAATTAATTCCAGAAAATCCATCAATTTACTGTGCACACATGGCCTTGCTTTAAAAGAAAATTTAAAAAATCACTGTTGTCTTTCCAAGTATTTCTCCATCACTTAACTGATAAAAAGATTTACAACAAACTGTTTTTATTTTTTAAAAGGGCACTTGGGAAAAATAGTTCTCTAAAATGAATCTATAACTTTATAAGGTGAATCAGCCAATAGTGTGATGACAGCATATTTGGGATTATTGCTGGTCTTGCTGCAGTTAAACATGTGCTGAAGACTTAAAGACATCTCAGGTGGTCTAAAACTCTTACCACCCAGCCTGATTTTGGTTTTAGTATACTATAAATAAATGTCAGAAACCACACATTGTTATTAAGCAGTGCTGTGGTAACTCTTAGAACTGGCAATAAGTCAGTGGAAATGGTGTGTTAAAATGAACTAAAATAAGACCGGTAGACTTATGCTTTCAAAGGAATAACTCCCCATCACAGTAGCCCAACTTCACCCCTATACATCATTTGGTTACGAAAACTGTGATTAAAGATTATGCTGACTGACTGTCAAATGTATATAAATGCAATAAATGAGAACCCACAAGATAAAGTACTCTTTAGAGGTAGAAACATCTAATAATATTATTTGCATTGATTTTCAGATCATCAGATGTGCGGCAAAATGCCTTTACAAGAAACACACAGGTATTTTCAACAGGATCTTGAAAAATGTTAGAGTCATTTTTGGCTTTAAAAGGGTCATAAGCTGTTAAACAGTAACTTTTCCTAACAAATCCCAGTCCCGGAAACACCTGTGCTAAAGAACTTTGTGCTGATGTGCTGTGAAAATTGGCAGAACACTCTGACATTTGCTGAATAAAACTGGGATGAAAATTTTTCCAATTAATTCTTAAGACAATCTCTTTGAGGTACTATGCAACTCTTCTACCCTCATAATGTTTGCTAAACATAATTGAACTAAGCAAAATACTGCAGCTGAGTTACTAGTAAAGCGAATGAAGTGGGATGAAAAGGGAGCTAAGGACTTTGCTTGTCTGCAGAGAAAATACAAATAACTCTGTAGATTCATTATGCATGTTTAGTATATGTCAGAGATAACTGAAGGAAGATTTAAAGATTAGAAAATGTACTGAGGGTTACCATGAGGACCTATGCTTTGTTGATGGAACAATGTTTATTTGTACTAAAACCACACAGAAAAAAGTAGAGAAAAATATTTTTATTTAAGTTTGGAGTCTAGTTTCTGTTTATGATTTGTCTAAACCCTAAAGTGACAAGTTGGCAGGAGGGGGTAGGAGGAGCAGATAACAAAGATAAGGATGAGTTCATACTCCCTAAGTGTGGGTAACCACACTCTAGTCTCCTCCTCCCTCAGTCTTCACTTTTTTACTCAGAGGGAAAATAAAGAAGATTTCTTCTTAAATTCTGTTGAGCATGTGAAAAACCTGAAGGGGACTGCAACGGTGTTAAGCTTGTTGGTGCAGGGTACCCAACAACCACCTCAAGGATTCTGGATTTGTTGCAGTCACTCATAAGATCTTTGAACTCTCCTTTCTATTGGTTCCTGTTATTTGAACCAGCAGGAGACTGAAAAGGACAAGACTATAACTTACTGATGTGTTCAGAGGGCTACAGTCTTG
>NW_009234682.1:0-7996 GCF_000690835.1 Fulmarus glacialis | reverse complement strand
CTGACATGAAGAATAGGATGGAAGAGAAAAGCAGAGAAGCAGCGCAAGATATCATGATGGTATCAAACCTCTGTGCACTGGGTGGTTTGTTTGATCACCTTTTAGAGGATCTGTAATTTTAACATTATTGTGACCCTTTCTCTAGGTCAGTGGACAAGGACTTCTGTCCCTGCTCCTGCTCTCCTTATCATTCATTATTATCTAAAGGCAATGTATTTTTTCAGGACTGATGGTAATGAGAGCAAAGCCCTAAAAGGGAAAAAAGTAGTGAGAAATTGGGAAGAAAATAAATCAGAAAAAAAGTCCACGGTGAAACTTAAAACTGCTCAAAGGTTGCTTCCTTGCCATTAGGTTACAGACAAAGATCAGATTGCTCATGATAAAAGGTCTGAATAGGCTTGCAACCTTTCCAACTACATGGGCCTAGGTGAAATAAAAAACATGGACTTGTTTATAGTGTTACAATAATTTAATCTGAAATTATTCTTGACAGTAAATTGTATCAAACTTGGCATTTATTAATAGAGCTTCCTCTAGATCCCAAGTATGGACTTGTCATTCTTTTAATTTGTAAAAAAAAAAGAAAAAAAAACTGTATTCATGTGAATGACCCCTACAATGGGTCATGAAGAAAAACAACACTGAAGCACTATCTCATTTCTTAACTCTTGTCACTTTACTTTTGTCTCACATCTATTGTAATCTTAGGTCTCAGCCCAAGGTACAAACATTTCTCTATATAATCTTCAGGTGCAGTAGATGGTACGTGGAGAACAGGGGAATTTAACCCAAATCGGGAGTGTTTCTTTATGGCCACCAAGCTGATGTGTCAGACAAGGAAGGAGATCAAATCTATGGGAAGAAGGTTCAGCCCAATATTGTAAGATGATAATTATTCTGAAGACTGATTTTTGGTTTTACTGTATGTACTGATGAATAAAAATAGTAATCGGGGAACTTTAGATTTATTGTACCTCTGCTAGTGCTGAACTTTGCTTATACCAAAGCATAACTCAGTGGTGACCACATCAAGCAAAACAAAGGCTATAATCAGAGTTTTGTGATAGACTTAAGCTCTATGTTCTTTGTATAGCAGTTCATTAAATAGTGTTTAGTTGAGTAAGTTGTCCTACTTCCTGTGATTCTTACCTCTCTGTTTGTATCAATATTGCTCGGTGAGAAATATTAGATATGTGACAGAAATCTGAACTTTAACTTGCAGACTCTAACTGCAAAGCATGGTTTGATTATACTGTTAAAGTGAATTTAGTTGTTGCACCTGTACATGCTGTCTACATTTTACTTGTGCTACTGCTGTGTAAACTACCCGTTGTCTAATAGTATATAAAGTCAATCAGTAATGGGACAAAAGGGAGTAAAGAATGTGTTGTGATTTTCAGTGTAAGTCAGTCCTGTGTACCAGGAATCTGGCCTTCGTTGGTTCATACACTTTGCAATTCTCACATGACCTTGTCTAGGTTTCTTAAAATTATACCAATGTACAGGTAAGTTGATTTAAGAAAAACATTTAAAAAAAAGAAAAAAAAAAGCGCTCATGTTTATTTTGAGGGTAATTGGTCTGGAATCATAATCTAGCTTCTTTTTCTCTCTGAACATTTGAGTTAATATTTATTTGCCACATGCACCAGTATGGAGCTGATGGTGTTTTCTCTTGTAGCACCAGAAATGCAGGGGGAGTGTGCACCAAAAACTGCTTTGGTTCTTTAAGAGAAAGTGGAAATAATTATCCACAGTTATCAGGTATTTTAGCACTAACTATGCCCTAAGCAGTAATAGTCTTTTTTTTCTACCATTTTTTTTTTTAATGGAGTTTGCTATTCCGAGCTAATAGTGGCTTTTTTGTTTGCTTTTTTGTTTTTGCCTGGAGTAAATTACAGTCTCACTAAATCATTAAGGCTGGGTCCCATAGCCATAAGATTATTGATTTTTTGGGGGGGGGGGTGGTTAACAAGCAGAAAATGCTAATCAATTACATAATGTGGTTTGATGGCTTATTGGTTGCTTTTCTGATAGTGAAATGACTTTCAGGAGGATGACTTTGACCACTGGGTAACATGGCAGGTAAATTTTGACATATCTTCTGCTTTTAATATTGCTCAAAGAAGTCTGAGGGAGGTGGCTCAGTTCCTAACTCTTGGAAGAAGTCAGAAATGGTGTTGCTAGAATAACACTAGGAGACCTATGTACCAGGTAACTCACTGCAGTGTATGATGAAGTAGCTGAGCAATGGATTTTATTACATGCAATACTCTATGGAAAGTATACCAGTAAAAGAGAGCCCTACCCTGTGAGATGAGTTAAGTATTTCACTACTGGTAACATGTACAAAATGCAGGAACTCAAATATTAAAATGTGGAAATTAATATGTATTGGTGATCTTCAGACAATGGTGGTACTGTCTACTAAAGTCTGGAGTTTCTGCTGTGAGCTTCCATTAAGCTTATTGGCCTTTCATGCAGCATGTTCCATAAATCAGTGAGGTTTAAATAGTGCTGCCCTCTCGAACACCTGCTTATCTGCCTTGAGAAAATTCTGTAGTGTTTTAAACGTCACTTTACGACACTGTAAGTAATGCCTGCTCTAGAAGCACTTGGAAGAGCCATTAAAGTTAAGGGTCTATCAGCATTTCATTATAAAACTTGATTTCAAGGGGTTTATAACTCAGCCATTTAAAAATGCATTTGACTGAAACCTTGTATGTGACTCATTGTGTTTTTTAGTGTTGGACAAATTATTTCAGGTGGTCTTTTTATTTGTGGCAGGAGGAGAGGGGAAAGATTGTAGGTATAAATATTTTTTCTTACAGGAGAAATTTTTTCTTACAGGCAACGAGCCTTGAAAGTAGATATTTTATTTCCATACAAAATGTCTTTCTGATTATGTACTTTGAAAGATCCTATCGTGTCATATGAACTAATAGCTTGCAATTATCACACTCTATATGTGCATCCTTAATAAGCATGCAACTTTTCTATTTTTTTCAAAGAGCTATTTTATCACTTGTAGTTTTAACAAATGTTATTAGGTGCTTTGAGTAATGGAAGACGACACTGAACTCATAAGTTAGGGTTTATAATGATTTTATTCATTACCACCATAGTTTTTTTCAAAATCTATCAAATGACATCTTTATCAGCTGCCATGTACATCAGTGCTATGCTTTGTTGAGCTACCCCATTTGATGCTTGATAGGAAAATAAAGGGTGGGATTTGAAACATACAAGTTGGCTTTTGTGAGGACATCAGACCTGAAGTATCTTTGCAAAGAAAGAAATTAACCAACAGAGTTTTATGAAAACAAACAAAAATAAATGAAGTTTTCCTAACTGCTCTTTTATAGAATTATAAAGTTCCAGAATACATACCTTATTGGAAAGGTATGCAAAATGGAATAGAGAAAGAAACAGCTTTGTTCTGAGGTGCTGATAAACATTCCAAACTTGATAGATAAAACACCACTTGAAATTCATCTGTAAACTCACTAACAGTGAGTGTAGGTCCAAGATGGTAAGCATAATGTACTCCCAGCAGAAAGCACTGCTATGTAAATAGGCTATTACACTGTATGTCATTTTCAGTGTCAAAATTATCTTGAGCTATAGCTCTGTTTGAAGGGCAGCACTACAAAAAGTCATGGTATGGGGTTACCTCAGCTGAAGTGCTAAGAAATAATTTATTTTTTAATAAAGTATTTAGTTGTACCATTACTTTATAACTTTATGTTCTTTAATATGATATGTTGACATTTAAACAACCCCGATTACATAGGAGTGGGAAGCTGGTTTTTATTCAGTTTGGTGAAAGTTGGTTTAGAAGTTGTTTAGTGTTTTCTCTCTCTTTCCACTTGTTCTTTCAACTTAAAATCTGGATAATTGCAATTCAAAGTAGATGTTTGCTGTTTGTGTATGAAGGTAGATCATATAAAGGCTGCTACAAGTATTTTGCACTCCCTTAATGGAGAACAAAGGAATGTGAAGGGGAAATGATGACTTAAAGTGGTCTGAATTTGTGTTTAAATTCAGCCAGTTGGCTGCAGAGCCAGTCAATATCTTTTTACCTTGTTTTAGGTTCCCCTGAACATATCCATATCTCACAAAATCACAGGTTAGGGAGGGACTTCAAAACATGTCAGGTCTGCTATGACTAATTGTAGGAAGTTTTTGATGAACAGGAACTTAGGCAGTCTGTAGAACAGCTAGGAGCCCATTCTGGATGGGGGAAGATGTTTCATTTTCTCTTTTGGGCAGCATCGGAAGATAAAGTTCCAGCACAAACTGACATAGACCTGTGGGTGGATGCATGTGTACACATTTATATGCATTTCTAGGTAGTATAGAGATAAATTATGCATAATGGAAATATGTCTAGTTTGTTTAATGAAAGGTTTTTTGTGTCTTATCTCCTCTTCTTGCTAAGCTATTTTTACAGATGCCTCTGGCCATTTAGCCAGATGTAACTTTGCAGTTATAGCATTTTTCACTGGGTGGACAGGTGGAAAACAGAAGCCACTCCTCACTGGTTAGAGATTGCTTATGTTTTCCTGTATTGTTCTTATATGTTTGGCAGTCCAACTGAAATCAACTCTTGTTTTCTCATCTATCTGTTGTATCTAACTGTCATACTATTGTATTTTACATTCATTAAAGAATTTAGCAAGGCTATAGAATAACGGCCCCAGTTCTCTACTTACCTTCCATACCCCAGAGGCCTGTCAGTTTATAGAGATAACCATTCAGTGTCTGTATTTCACCTGGCCTGCGGTGTTTCTGCACTGCACAGTCCGGCTGAGCTTGAATACAAAATGTATCGTTGCTCCTTGGCTAGGGAGATGCATGAAATGACCTCCAGAAAACTGTCTAGTCGTTTAATGTTGTGAACATACTGTTTGTTTGTGAAGGGCATACAGAAAGTGAGTCAGTGGGACCCAGATCAAAGTAAAGGACGTTGACCACACAATGGTAGTTCCCTATTGATCTGGCCTACTACAAGGACTTTCACATGCCCCAGGAACAGAGCTGTATACCTCAGTTGCCAAGTTAGTGAAACAGAAGTTGTATTTATTTTTAAAAAAATCTGTTACTGTAATTCATATTTTAAACCAGCCCATGACAGCAAATGTATGAATGACCTCGGACAAATGATATGATCAACATCTAAGTGATGTTAGGTTAATTTCCAGGGTTAGACTGGAGCTAATACTGTTGGGTACAAGACTGGCAACAAATTTGGGGGAGCGTGACTGTAGGGATTCACGGGTTTATGACCAATGCAGTTTTGGAGTACTTTTTCTGTACATTCTGTTGCATTCATCAATCCAGCTACTGTTTAGGGAAAGTGTCTGTGCAAAACTACTGAAAACATGTAATGGGCAACTAATGATTTATCCAAAGATTTAACTTGTTGCTCCTAACAAGCTTACTTAAAGCTGGGATTACAGGTTTAGCAAAAGCATGAATGCATAGCTAAATATATACCAGACTCACTGTCTGACTTCATTGCAGTTCCTGTTTTCTAGTACCTTATACTTCTGCTGCTGTTTTTTTCTGATTCTTAAGAGTAAGGTGAGTGTTTATACTCAGAAACGGAGCAAGTCCATTATTATCTAACTCAAACCGCTGAAGAGCCATCGCTGACATCCAAAACTGATCCACTTTTTCATAATTCTGTTGCCTGAGATTGGAGTGTAAAAATTGCCTCTAATATCCATTTTAGTGAAGCCTCTGACTACTCTGGATAAGTTGCTGTTGTTTTGTCATAAAGAATCATCTGACTTTAGTTCAGACATTTATTTGTCAGCTAACAGTTATGCCCCATTTTCACGAACATTAAGAACAGTCACAAATGGAAGACTGAGGAGGCTATAGAAAGATGAGGGAATGGAATGTATTTATATTTTCGCTGCCCAGCATAAAACTGGAAATGCTGCAAGTCAGCACTTTAAACAAAGCACCCTCTTTGGAATGGTGGTGTGTTCAGCAGCAGCTCAGGAAAGGTGCAAGTGAAAATGTACCAGATGGTAGTAGTTGCTGAATACTGAATTCTGAATTTACTTCATTGTATGCATATGTATTTGTGGGTCATTCTATCATTTTATAAATAATGGAGGAAATTACTTATGTTTCCCTGCATAACACACTAAGAACATGGAATAGTCATTACATCATCTGACTTTTTGAGTGCAAAGTACTTTATAAAAACAAATGTGCCCATGGGAGACTCCCACTTTACATAGGCCCTTTTAAAGAGTTTTCCAGTTGCTTTTACAGAAACGTAATTCTTTTTATTTTTTTAAGAAAACTGGAATTTATTAAAAAAAAAAAAAGACAAGGCAAGCATAGGGAGTGGAGGTAGGAAAACAAGACAGTTCTCGCTGTTAAGGATATGACATGCACATGATTATGTGAAGTGAATAGGATGCTACTGATTTATCATGCATGCCTTGCTGGGAAGATGGTACAGATTCATGAATGTGATATGTAGGCAAGATGTATGGACTAAAGTCGTATCTGTCATCTCTGTACTTTAGTCTCTTATTGAACGAATGCTTCTAATTGTGGTTCCAGAGAATATATCCCTATTGTTTATTCTTGCCAACCTGGAGTACCTAAAAAATGGTATAGAGGAGCCCTGGCAGGGATCATTGTCCATGCTGGAGAGCGAAAAAACCCTGGGGACCTGATGTTCAACATGCCCGAATTTCTTCCCATCCAGGTCTGCTTAGACACTTGCAGGGTGCACCAGGAGTGTGGGCAAAGCCCTGCTACACATCACGTACTTGCCGCCGTTTCTGCTCCACACTCCCTGCTCTGCCCTGAGATGCTGCCATCCTGTGCCACTCGCAGCTTGTGGGGGAGTAGAGAGGGAAACAAGAAGGAGATATCCCCACAACTTCTCCATCCTGGAGCACTCAAATGGTGTTTGTGCAATGGGGACAAGGGGGAGTCCCAATGAAAATGAGCCTGACCCCATCTTTGCAGCTCAGTGCAAGGTGGCAGTTGGCAAAGGGGCTTTTCTTCTCAAAGACCAAGGTCTCAGCTGGGTCCACAGCGTGAAGCTTCAGTGCAGCGGCACATGCTGGTGTCTATTGCTTGAAGTGTGGCACTGAAGTGTAGCAGGCCTCCACGTGCCAGAGGCGCTGGCTGCCCTCTCCCGCAGAAGCCCAGGCCATGGCCATTGCTCGGGAAGGTGACTCTGCAGAGGTGCGAGGCAGGACAGGGTTACTAGTGATAAGCTCTGGGACAGCATGACGAGGTTTGAGTCATGGTGTGCTAGTGAGGGCTTTCACTCTGCTCCACAATGTACCAAATACAGTGGAGCACATTTCAAATGTTTGTACACTAGTGCCCGCAGTATGAGGAATACACAAGAGGAACTGGAAGCTTCGGCTCAGTCCCAGACTGCTGTGAAAAGTCCTGCTCCTGGGGTGCTGTGGTGGATAGTTATAGGCTCTTCAGGAGAGACAGGCAGGGCAGGCGAGGTGTGTAAAGGAGGGGTTGGACTGTTCAGTACTTGCAGTTGGGGGTGATGTGGTTGAGAGCTTCTGGGTAAGGATTAGGGGGAAAGCTAACAAGATGTTGTTATGGGAGTCTACTATAGTTCACCCAGCCAGGATGATCACACTGATCTATTAGTCTATAAGGAATTAACCTCCCCTCTAAATCAGTTGCCCTTGTCCTTATGGGCGACTTCAGCTTCCCAGATGTTAACTGAGACTGTCATACAGCAGACACAAAGAGGACAAGGAAATTTCTGAAGCACATTGAAGACAACTTTTTGGTACAGGTACTAAGGGAGCGGAGAGTGAGGTGCCGATCTCTTTTCTCTGGTGTCCAGCGTAGGATGCGTGCAGCCTTACTTTGAACACTTCCAGCGATGGGGTGTCCACAACTTCTCTGGGCAATCTGTTCCAGTTTCTTACCGCCCCCACGTAAAAAAATGTTTTCCATACATCCAATCTAAATCTACCCTCTTTCA
>NW_009234681.1:0-64448 GCF_000690835.1 Fulmarus glacialis | reverse complement strand
GTGACCGGCCGCCAACTGGATTTTACTTTTGTAATACCAACTGACTGTTAAATAATATAGTGGAGAAATGTATGATTGAAAGCAGGGAGTATAAAGACCTAGTAGATTATGTAACCTTTATCTTTTCCAGTACATTGATTTCTCTGATAGGTACTTGATAAACAAAATCCTTTCCTGACTAGTCTCTAGATTTTATTTTTTAAGGTGTATTTTTGAGCAAATGTTTTTCTGGAAACATTAAGAGGGCATCACAGAACAGACAAATGGAGTATTAATTCTACAGAGCTCTCAAAACTGAGGCCTTATTTCAGTAATGTAGGCCATCTTTTCTTGCTGAAAAAAACCCAAGCTTTATATTCATCAATGAATTGTTGTGACTTGCTTGGTAGATACGTGGAAATGTTTAACACAGGTGTCCAAATCCTGCTCTCTTTCTGAATAGTCTCATTGTTTGCTGATTGCTCACAAGCAGAGTCATGGCATGAATGGGACTTGGGAAAGCACCTGTGCTTGAAGAGAATCTATATGAAGAAAACAGTGCCAGATCATACTCCCATGAAAGAGTAATTGTGGCAGATATCCAAAGACTACTGAAAGAAGGGAACTGAGGAAATAAGATTTGTAAATATCCATCAGGTGAACAATGCCTTAGTTGAATCATGAATACCATGGAAAAGTTTGATAATCTCTAGGAAGGTAAAGTTGTTTTTTCAATAATTAAAGCTAATTTCGATCTGTCGTCTTGTTTGTGTGTGCTTATTTCCTGCATTTAGAAAGTCAAAGGCATTAAGGTAATTTAGTGAAAAATATATATATGAATAAGAAATAAATACGTAGACTACAATTTAGAGACATCCTACATGGTGGCTATTTGTCAACATTTTGTTTCCTTCTCTCAAGAGAAAACAGTGAGAGAAAATGATAAGGCAATTAATTTTCATTCTGTGCCCCTTTCTTCAGTCCCTCCTCTACCCTATATTTTCTGTTGCCTTTCCTTATCTTACTATGACTTTATTTAGATTTTAAGGTCTAAATAAATTTGACTAAGGGGCTGCTGTTTCAAACTAGTGCAGTGTTTGCAACTTTTTGGAAGATTGGTACAACGCATGCAATAAAGAATTGAATGAAAATTTTGAATATAAAGATTCAAAGCCTAGAGAAGTATCATTACTTCATCTGTCTTATGTATGACACTTGTTAATGATTCTTATGTACTTTGTTTGCAACTGTCTTGTTCATAAATGAATTATCTGTCTCATTATTCAAGCAATTCATGTAAATATTGAATATTACTTATAACAATATATAATCAATAACGTGTAATGAATAATAACACACACTAAATTTTAATTATATTTATATAATAAATTATAATACTTTGTATAATGAGAAGATTTGACCTAGTTAAGTAGAACCTTTTTTGAACCATGCTTGCTAAGTGCTTTTGGTTTGATAGTGAGCCCTTGATAACTACTATTTCAATTTAGTTTTTCAACTGCTTATTCACCTAATTTATAGTGGCTTCATTTTGACTAGTGATGTGCAAACTTATTCTGGTTGTGAGAGACTACTTACAGGCTAATAGTTTTATGCAATCCAAATACTTGTTTAAACAACTGCATTTTGGTTGAGCTTGTAGTCCCACTAATTACTGTCATGACCTTAAGTGGGGTTTGACTCTAATTTGTGAACAACCACTCTAGACTGTATCTCCATTGTTTGTTTATGAGGATGTAATGTGAGGTACTATCACAAGCTTATTAAAGCCAGACATATCTTATCATATCATATCATATCATATCATATCATATCATATCATATCTACTGCTTCCTGTATACCCTATAAGCCAGTTATCCTGTCAAAGAAAGAAATTCGATTGAGCTGACAAACTTTGTTGGCTGGCACCCTACCAGGTATCAGCGGGACTGCCAAGATTTGTCTTGGCAGCCTCTCCCATCAGAGCTATGAAAGCTGGCGGGGCACAGAAAAGCAGATGGTGTGCTTACTCTAAGGAATTATTTATAATGACATTGTTTATGATAAATCTATTCTGTCTGTCTCTTACTGCCTTAGGAGTTTCCATATTGGCATTTTTGCACCAGGTGAGACCCGTGACTGTGGAGGCATTAATGATTTCCTCTGAAAAATTGTGAAAAGAGGTTGAAGATATACAAGACTGCAGAAAGGATCTTGTGATGCCTTTCCTCAAGAAGAGAAATGCAGGAAAAAACCCAAAGAACAATAGACCAGTCATCATCGCTTTTATTTCTGGGCATGAACACTTAGAAGATAAGGAGATGATGAATATGCAGCACCAGATCATAGTGAGAAATCCAGAGCTCACTGCAGATGCGCAGTGCCAAACATACCAGGGAAGGTCAATGAGTCAGAGTGACTGAGTAGTTGTGGAGGGGACGGGCACCCTACGAGCAGTGACTGTGTCTGCCCAGAGGAGAGGATTGTTGGTGCTGCTGCACTGTGCTGATTCCCAGATCTGCCAGGCTGGGGCACCCCCAGGACCACACTCCAGTCCCCTTCCAACCAGGATCCTGCCTTGCCTTTCAATGGAGATGGGCATAGAGAGGCAGGAAAAAAAAAAGTGGGGACATGATGTGCAGAAAGTGGTTGGGGAGACTTGGAGGTGGGAGCCCTCCAGGCTCCACAGCATAGGTGCAGTGGAGGATACTGAATTCACAGCAAGTGAGATGCAGACACAGCTGGGCTGCATTTCATAGTGGTAAGTTTGATATATCTAGTATTGCACCCTTTACACCAATCGTGACCATTTTGAACTGGAAACACAAGGCATGGTGTCTCAGTTATTTAAGCCTTGAATCAACACTACAGCCAAAATGGATTTATCAAGAACAAATTACTTTAAATGCATTTAATTTCATTCTGGGAAGGGATAATAGCCCTTGTGGATAGGAGATAAGCCGTAAGTGTGATATTACTTGGCTTTATTAACAGTTTTCACACTGTTTCATAATATTTTCTTAAGCAACGAAGGATGTGTGGTCAATTGGAAATAATCAAAAGATGGTGCAAAATTGGCTGGAAGAAACACACAGAGAATAGCTGTCATTGGTCCAGTGTCAAAATGGAAAGATGTATGGACTGAATTTTTCCTATGCCCAAAGCTATTCACATTTCATTACTTACTGAAAAGTTTCATGCCTGAATAAAAGATATGTTTATTAAAACCAGAAATTATGCCAAATCGAGAGAGGCTAAAGAACTCTGTAGGACAGGGTGAGAACTCAAAATTAGAGATATTTTCTCAAAAAAGATACTGTTTACTAGGGATAATTGCAAAGAGTTTAATTAGGTTCATCTCATCTAAACTTTATCTAACAGTTTGTGATCCAGTCTAATCCAGTCAAAGAGAGTCAACATCCCAAAAGTCCTTGAAAGGTTGGAAAATTAGCAAAAAAGAGTTTGCTCTTTCAGTTAGAACAAGTGGAAAATACTGAATTTAGAGAATAATCACCGCACAGTTTGAAGATGCATTGACTATGAATCTGCAATATCATGCAGATCTAGAAAAAACAAATGCCAAACTGAAACGTAGAAGCAGTAATATAGCATATATGAAATGTGAAATAACCCTTCTGCTATATGGGCACCACAAGAGTCTCTACTGGAACACCATGTTCACTTCTGACCCCTGCACTTCGAGAAAGAGGTGGATCAGCTCAAGAAATCCCAGAGGAAAACAGTGAAAATGATAAAACATCTGAAAAACCATGGCCTATGAAGAAGAGTTGATGGAATGTGGGATGTTTAGAGAAGCAAAGGCTAGATGATCACTAACATAGGGAATAGACTGTTCCTCATGCCAGATGGGTTAGGACAAGAGGTGGTGAGGTAAACTCAAAAGAGAAAGATTTAAGTTGATATTAGGGATAGAAAAAGAACCAACAGTGATATACTGTTGAATAGAGCATAGGGAGGTTGTGGTAGCTTCAAGGTTAAAAAGAGAATAGATGAGCTCCATTTAAGAATGATACTGTATTGCTGATCCTTCTTTAGAGAAGGGGAATGAACTAGATGATTTGTCGAGGTCTCCATAGGTCCTATTTTCTGTGGCCTCTCCTTCTCAGAGCTCCCTCGTTCTTCCCAAGACAGTGATAACAGTTTTGGATATGTAATCAATGTGCCCAGGAAAGTGTAAAGTTGCCCAACCCAAATACAAAACTCAGCTGCTGGATGTTGCTTATTTTCGCATGTCTACATCCTCACACACGTGACTTTAGCAAAGCAAATCTTGTCATTGTATGATGGCAAATGAATCGTACTTGGTTTTAGTAACAACCCTGCAGGTCCTACTATCACTTTTGAGATGTTTACAGAATCACAGAATGGTTGAGATAGATTGAAAGAGACTTCTAGAAGTCATCTTGTCCAACTTGACTGCTCAAGTAGGGCTACCTAGAATCAGTCGCTCAGGACATGTCCAGATAGCATGCAATTTTTATCTTAAGCCCTCTGAAGATATGTCAACTGGCATCAAGCCAGGTATCACATATACTTACCAAGATGTGCCTTGCAGACCCAGGAACTGTGCCATTTATACTGAAAATGGACAGGGATATTTAGGGATAAATGGTATTTCATTTTCCTGATACAATAGGCTGAATTCTGTAAGCAATCTCAGACTGGTAACATTATTGATAAGGCTTCCAGTAGCAATTCACTTATTGCACTCAAATATCAATGTCAACTACATCAGTATTGACCCATCTTTACATTTTCACCAGCAAATAAAAAATTTCATGGTTTCATGTGTACTGATGAGTAGTATATTTTGCTTCCCTGCAGAAGCCACTCTTTATTCAGAGCAGTAGTTATCCCCACTTTTGAAGATTTTCACATATGTTAAAAATAAGAGAGAGATTTAATTATTCCTCTGTTAGCAGTTAGATCTCTCTTGAGCTACCAACTTGGCCACTTCCTAGGTTGACAGTTCCCTGTCTTAACACTGCATTTCAGCTCTCATTTCTTGCACTCCACTGGGAATCAGGGAATGACTAGTGTAGAGTTCACTCTTTTGATGCCTCCACACTTGCCTGTCTTCAAATTGAAGATCTCAGAATTGTCCAGCTGAAGGTCATGCCAAATGCATTAAAAAAAGCCCAGGAGATATGTAGACAGCATCTAGATATGGAAGGGCTCTTACAACCTTTGGCAATGTCTGTGCCAGAGGAAGACATCTTGGGATGTCTCATATCAACAAATCTCTGTCTTCTGATTCATGACTGCCTTGCAGGCATCTAGTGCACACCTCATACAACCTGCCTGGCTTCACACAGCTGCACATGTAGGGTCCCACATTCCCTAGAGGGCTCTATGCAGCTCCGTTGGAGTGAAGGAGATGTATTAATTTGATCCTGACAGCAGTCTTGGAGCACTAATAGAAGATAGAGTCTGATACGGTCATTGATACAGTCACTGAGATTTCTGTGGTTCCAGCAGATAAAGAAGACCTATTACCAGACAAGACATCCACTTTAGTTTGTTCTGTAACTTGGGCTTGTTATTTTTTTTCACATTGGTTTATTTATCTGAAAAATTAAATTTTTAATTTTTTTTTTAAACTTTTCTGGATGTGTACACTGTGCTTAGTGCTGTTTCTCTAACCACACTGAGCAGAAAAGATACCAAGTTGTACAAATTACAGCCACCACAAAAATGAAGCCCTGCAGTGAAAAACAGCATTGTCAACAGTCATCCTCAGAAATGAAGATAACTAAGGAGTAGGATAATTGCAATCACAAAAATAAAACACCTTTTGAGGAAAGAACACGATAGCACCAAATTTTTCTGATGGACCGTTGTCATAAAGTATTTTGTCAAAAGTGAATTTTGAACACCTAAGAGCTATTTTTCCAAATGCAAATGGAATCTATATGTAGTAGTAGTTAGTAGTAGTAGTAGTTAACAAAAAGAAATAAATGAACTCATCTTTAATGAAAAAAGCATAACAGATTCCTACACAATATATATATCATTTGTTGTTGAGTCCACAAAACTGGTAATGTGGCAGCAGTTAACTGGTGTAAAGTTAGTGCTACTGACCCTTACACATTTTCTCTGTCAGCTCTATAGCTTTTAACATCGGCCTAGACATGTTTTAGCAGAAATGCTCCTATACTTAATAACCTACTTCTTTCCATGATCCTTTCAAGGATATAAGAAGTGTGATTGCAAGAGTTTCTGGAATGAAATCTCAACCACTGGGAATACTGGCTTTTTTGAGTATGAGCCAGCTCTGCATAAGCTCAGCATTTCTGGATTTTTTTCCTCTGTCCTCCTTTTTTTGTGACTTATTTATTCCTTACGATAGTATTTTATCTCTAAAACTCTATTAGAAGCATGAGTTCAGCAAACTTCTTCAAAACTCAGCGCTGGGAACAGAAAAGAGGTACAGAATGTGCGCCTTGGATGTAGTAAAGAGACTCTCTGAACAGTGAGAATTAGTGCAAGCAATATAGCACATCCTCACAAAATAAGTCTGAAAAGATGTCTGTATATGTAAATTTCTACCAGTCTAAAATTACAATGTGGTTGTCATTTGTCCAGGCAGAGGACAGGACAGCAGTATACCTGGGATATCACTGTCAGACAACGACTCAGGTGCCCAAGGGCTGCTTGTGCCACCTGCGTAAACCACACTGAAATTCCCTTTGCCTCAACTACCCATTGGTTAAATGATAACGATGGCACACATGGGTCTTGTCAGATAAAAATTCAAGGACACTGTGATACAATGCCAAATAGGCTCTGTAAAATGGATAAGTATCTCTGAAAGAACCTGTTTTCTAAATTATGTGCTGTAAGCTTTAAATAAATACCAAGCTTTTGACAAAGAGTAAGTATGTATGGGGCAAATGTGATACTTTCTGATCACTGATATTTTTCTAGCAGAAATTCATCATATTGCAAAAAATCCATGACCATCTAGTCAGTGGCAAACATCTTAGAAATTTTAATGGGAAGACTATTTTGGCATATAAGCTTCCCCCCCACTATAAAATGAGGATTTGTACTTCTTTTTTTTAATTTAAAGCAAAATTTTAGCAAAAATGGAGCATTTATTGGATATGGGATAACTCAGGGACAGGGGAAAGAAGGATTATGGTTTCCTTTAAGATGTAGAAGAATACACTTTAAAAATTGTTGGCATTAAAGAGGCACTAGAGTTCTGGCCAGCAGAGAGAAACAAGTACTTTGCTAAATCTGGATGTCTGGGTTCAGAGCCATGTATTTACATTCTAGTACTTTCAAATTTCACACATTATGGAATTTTTTTAAGGTTGTTTAAAAAATTCTGTGACTGTTTCTTCAATTAAGGTCTGATTTTTGAGTACTTGCTGATGGAAGTAATACATGTTAATCAGATGAGGCTATCTTTTCTTGGGTGCCTACTCTCTCACTTGATGGAAATAGAACTGGTCAAGATAAAAAAGCATTGCTACAGAGTTATAAAATTAGGCTGTAGGAATTTTCTGATGTGCTATTGTGTCACTCAGTGCCATAACTGAACTGCAGAATAAACGGTAAAAAAATCCCTATGCAACAGAGGAAATTAAAGGTCACATGCAGCAAGAAAACGGAAGTAAAATTCTGCTTTATATATGCACATAAAGACATTTTACTTTTCTGTGTTATGTAAATACTTCATTTGATACTCATGTGGCCAGAAGGAAACTGAAATGAGTATTGGACAATGCTCTTCTGCCTCACACTTTGTGAAAATATATTTTTTGGGGAAATTATTCCTCAAATGCCTATAGCAGAAGCTTGTCTTTGATGCATTCTGTCTAAGACATCTTTAAGAGTTTGAGGTCACTACTGGAGGACATATTCCCCCAAGTGAGAGAAAGCCAACAGCTTCTGCTTTTCACATAAATGTTTTGAATTTCTGACATTTTTAAAAACATATTGTTGCCTCAGTCTGCTTCCCAGTGTCCTGAAGTGAGAAAATAGTCTTATTTTATAAACTTAGGGTAGATTGCAGCCTCTGTAACTTAGGTGCTTATGCACAGATATACAGTAGTAGTATTCTCCTTCAAGAGCTCTATCTACCTCTATTGCCTGAACAGGAAATATAGGTATTTACTGCCTAGATTAAGACATAAATTAGGTTCTCAGGTTAGACGGACTAGGTGCCATGTTATAGCTCTGCATGTTGTAACCACCTCAAGTTTCTTACCACCAGTACTGCTGTAAGAGAGACAGAGCTAGCATCTGTGACACAAAGAGGTAGAGGGGAGGCTCGTGCCTTCTGGAGTGGAGCTGGTTGCCAGATGGGACACTTCTGGTGGTCTAAAATGGCATTAGATGCAGATGTGGCATGGCTGAATCCTGCTTGAGTAGTCTGTCATTGAGGAGGAGGGCTCCAGCAAGAGATATTCAGCTATTCAACTACATACATGTCTTTGCCTCTGGCTCAAGAGAAATTAAATCGTAGACAATAAGGAAAAGAATAAATTCAATTGGATTCCTACTTTCAAGATATGGAGACAGATTCTTCATCTTTGTCTTAGAGGTAATCAGTAAGTTACATTTGAAGGTGTCTGAAGAAAAGCAGTGGTACCCCAGGAAATGTGCTTTCCATTTTTGCTAATACCATCATTTAGAATTTTACCAGATAGGCAGAGATAAAAAAACATAGTCTAAAAGTTATGTGACATTACTAATGACCTTTATCTAATGAAATAATGGAATAAACTGACTTCAACTGCAAACTCAGTTCAACAACAAAAACTCTGACTCACGGCCAAAACTTAGGGGAAGTTTATGGTATAAAAAGAATTTGTATCAAATGAGACTTGATCACATGTACTTTAGTTTGAATGGAGAAAGGGTGCTTTTGTATAGAGAAAGAAAGAGGATTCATAATAAGTCCACTACTTTGGTAGAAAGAATAATCAGCACATAAATCTTCAAATTTAACCCTGATGGGTTTCCTCCTGACCACAAGTAAGAACAAGTTGGAAGAAAATGCTGCCTGAATGCTTGCTGAGCAGGGAATTTAATTAACTTACCTTCAAAAGATAATTTTCACAGCATACCAAGCTGAATGATCTGCAGGAACCTATAATTATTAAAACCAAATTCTAGCTTAATTTGTTGTTGGATGAAAAGCACAAAACAGCTTAATAAAATAAACTGTCTATCATCTCAGCTGAGATGCAAGCAATCTCATTTTTGTGGTATGGACTTGTCTTTGATCAAGAATTTCTAACTGCCAGTGAAGCAGTAAATGTGATCATTGTATCATGGGCATATTACTACCAACCTAAATACCGCTGAAATGATTATTTTCTCCCCAAGATCTTCTTATCTTCCATTATTGTATTGCACCACAGTATTCCTACTCATATAGGCCCACAACCTTACATCCTCAATTTAATTATTGTGACTATAATAATTAAGAAATAGAAACGATATGATGGGCCACAACTCTTTAAACAGAACCAACGCTGGAGTTGAATTTTACAAGAAAATTACACCTTTTCCAAAATTAGCTTCAATTCTTTTTTTAATTTTGTTTTTTAGAAGAATAGCATATACAAGGGCAGTGCATTATCCTTCTGCAATGACCTATTATTTTGTTTAATTATGGAAAGCACAATTACCTGAACCAAGTAATAAGTCTACTAATGGTGGTGATGACTGGTGCAGGTGATTACTCCCAGAGGGTTCTGTTCTTGTCACAGTCACTCTCATCCTCTCTTCCAAATCCTCCTCTGCAACAATTACAATATAATTTGCTGTGTTTCAATTTAGTCAATGTGCATTTTGGGCAAACAATTTTATAGATATCATGAGATAAATTGAAGACCCGACAACATGTAAAGAACTATCCAAGGCAATCTCTTAAGAATTAGAGAATGATGGAGTAGATCCTGAGAACTGAGGAGGGCAAATATAGGACTTTAGAAATAGGACAAGAAGAATCTGGTTGATTTTCTAAACTTCACTGTCCAGAAAGGTGTTGGTGCAGCTGATTTGTGAACATTGAGTTGATCTTACAATACAACAAGATTGCGAGAAACAGCTAGTATAGCTCTATTGCTAGCAAATCACACCCGAGTAAACGGTCCTTTGATCAGTTCATTTATACAGCATCTAAAGAAGAGGGAGGGGACAATAGTATGGTCTTTAATAAACTTTTCAACAGCCTTATACAAGAATGACATCTCACACACAAATTAGTGAAATACGGTCTGCATGACATTTCTGTAAACTGGATGCCCAGGTAGGCAAAAGCAACTATCAGTAGTGCATTGTGAAACTTGAATTGGCTGGGATTCTTCAACATTTTCTTACAGGAAAAGCACCGACTGTATTTATAGTGATGGATGCAAAGTACCTCCATCTATGTGTGGATAACACTTGCCTAGGAGGGGTTGGAGCTTTTTCAAGGACAGGATAAAGTGCTAGGTACAAAGAGGACAAGCTCCAGATATTGGGCTGGTACCCAAGATGCAATTCATCATCATCCTCATCATCCTCAGTGGCATTTTATATCTTGATAAATGGCAATTTTCCAAATTCTGGGTCTTGTCAGGCACTGACAACTTGATCTTCAACAACTGAATTCTACGGGAGTTTCATGAATTTCATGGGAGCAGGAGGAGGGCTTTAACTGTTCATATTATTCAAGAACAGAAAGAAGGACTTTATTTCAGTCTCTTGAAGTGAAAACATTAAGTGGAAAAATTCCTGTTCACTTCTTTCCTCTTTTAATAACAGATATTCAGAGAAACCCTTTCTGTAACTATCTATATCTCCTTTGTCCAAGTTGCATTTTGTCATCTTTCACTTCAGGCTGATGTGGCTACATAGTTCAAAGCTCTGTTCCATGCCTTCTCCTTGGGAGCTGAAGCAGAGGAGATGAGGAGAGTATTGTGGCTCCACTTCTTTCTTCAGCTGTGGAACAATGATAGAAGGACATATGCATGATCACACACTTGTCAAAAAGTTACTTTGAGATTGGACAATCACATCAGGTTGAGGAATCAGGAGAGGAAATACGATGTAAACCCCCAGAAGAACTACATTACAGTGTCATTTGCTTGGCCCAAGGAACTGGCCAATATTTGAGGCTTTGTTTATTGCTTTTATTAAAACAAATTTATGTTAGAATTATTTGTTTCTTTCTTGCGATAATTTACCACACCCCATACACAAAATTCTGTTTTCCATAGCACAGTGAGAATAAGACACCTAGGGAAATTCCTTTGCTTTCTCAGCCTAGTTTTCTATCCAATGCTCTACCCAAGAAACTCCTTTTCCCACTTTGTCTTATTTTCGTTCAAGTTTACACTCTCACTGATTGTTTTGAAGCCTC
Source organism: Fulmarus glacialis (assembly GCF_000690835.1). Classification (NCBI taxonomy): domain Eukaryota; kingdom Metazoa; phylum Chordata; class Aves; order Procellariiformes; family Procellariidae; genus Fulmarus; species Fulmarus glacialis. The sequence goes on along the minus strand of NW_009234681.1, from coordinate 53,085 downwards.
CTCAGTTTCTTCCTGTCTGCTGGCTGCTTCTCAGCTCCTTCTGACAAATGAATACAAATAGCTTCACTAATTAATTCCTGGCCCCTGTGTTTTCCTTCAGTTTGGTTTCCTTCATGGCTTTCATTATATCCTTTTTTTGCTCAACAAGGGGCATTTAATCATTTCTTCTTTTAGTGTTACTGGAAGGATGTGATTGTGGTCTCCAACAGGCTTTTTTATTTGAAACAGTGAAATTTAGACTTGTTACGATGAAAGATTCTTTTCTGGCCTACTCTTAATTACCATTTCCAGGCATTCTCAAAAGAGAATTGTTGGTATGGATCCAGGAAATTTTTTATATGTTTCTTTTGCTTAGGTGTGGCAACCACATAACCACAGGCACAAATGGATTCTCGTAGGGTCAGAGACTTGCTATGTGCAAATGGAAAATGGAGTGTGGGAAAGATGGATGAAAAGTCTGGTTAAAAGAAGAGTCTGGCCAACAATATCAATTAACACAACTATTTAATCAGTTTTTGTCATAACACATGTATAGTAATGAATGATGACATGGTTCATAGGAGACATGAACCTATGAAGTTCCTTTATTCACTGTGACACGTGAATTTGCTTTTTAAGTACCGTAAAAGCCAGCTATGTAACACCTTTTATATTCAAAGGTATTACCATTGTACCTGGCTGCCACATAAACTAAAAACGGCATTGATTCCAAGTGAATAAACATTAATTTTCATTTCTCCATTGGTTATGCTGCTTTCTCAAGTACGGTTTTATTGTTATATCTCCAGACAAACCTTTTTTTGAGGGAAAGCTTGTGATTTTGCAAAGTGGCATTGTTAAGACATGAAGTCTGGTGGTTATAGTGATATACAGAAATTCCTGAAATGAGAAGTGTCCCTAGGTGTGGTAATTTTTCTTCTGTTGCCTGTCATGAATGAGGGGCCTATCCCTACACATGAGGAAATTAGCCCCTTAATTTTTGTTGTCTTTTAGTATGCCAGGTCAACCACCCCCCAAATCCCCAAAGGGTATACCTGAAATTCAGCTTTTGTATGAACTTTGATGTCTTAGCAAAACTACACTTCAGAGCGTGAAACCACTTACACGATTTAGGTGACCAGATCCGAGTATCTAATTAAGAGTTTGGTCTGACAATTAGAGTACTTGTCCAGGAAGCAGGAGACCTGGCTTTCAGGCAAGGAAATGCACTGATCACCCAACATTTTGCATAGCAAGCAATCCTCACTCTCGGTGATGCTGTGCTATGGTACAGACGGGAATGCACAAGGAGAACAGACGGGCTTTGTAACGTAGTGGTTAGAGAACTCACTTTGCTTTTGGAAAAGCTTGGCTTCTGGGCCATGTGCCCAGAACTGTTTGTGCATTTTACTTCGGATCATCACTGGATAAAAACCAGAAACACTGAAAAGAACAATGACTGGAACTGCACCTCTCCGCCTTTCCAGCAAAGTTCCTGAGTCATTGCAATATTAAGTCAAGCACCCATTGCCACTGTGGTTTTGACTGTCCATGGTTCCAGCATCGACAAGAGGTATGGAAAGTGAGTGTTCTTCCAGCACAATCTCCTGTTTAGTAGTTCAGGCAAAATAGATTACATACGCAAAAAGTCTTAAAAGCAGATCAGCTCTCCATGCCACCTGAAAGGTGGAAAATTATCATGGGTTTTTCAGCTGATCTCAGAGAAATATGCTATAAACACACCTCACAAATAAGGATGCACAAGAGACACAGCTGCAGTAGCATCTTTCTGGGTTGCAGCTTCATGTTGGAGAGGAAGTTTAAATCATTGCAAAAGACAATAATACATGATAACTCAACTAGATAAGGCTAGAAACTGTAGGTGTGCAGGTTATCGCAAGTACGTAAGTGTGCTAGATGGACTAAAAGATGATTAAAATATCACCCAAAAGATGGACTTTCAATTGACCTGTACATTGAATTTAGGCAACACAATTATTCTTGGAGCACTGAAATGCTCTCTAGATCTTCCTCCAGCTTCGCTGAATAGACAGCATTTCCTAAATTTCTTCAGTTTCAAATAACCTTGACTGAGACTCAACACCTTTGCCAGTTCTTGGAGTGATTTCATGTAGTTGCCATGACTTTTTGTTTTAGGCTTCAGAGGTGCCCCAGTGGACAGGCAGCTTCTTTTTGTTGTAGTCATTTTTCTGACAAATTTCAGCCTAACTGAGGACAGAACTCATGTTGGTCTGTTCTATCATAGAAACATTGGAGGAAATAAAACCTCTATAATTTTTTCACCCTTCTTTTATTTTCTTTATTGGCCCAAGGTGAGCCTTTTAGCTCATATGGGAAGCCGACAGTCAGCTACATATTTTCTAATTCACATTTTCATGAAATTCGAGGTGATGGTTGTTTCTATTTGTGTAGCTCTTTGTTTTTGTAGAAGCACCATGTTAGAAAAAACATGTATCAAAAACATATGAAAGAGGTAAGCATGTGAAAAATGCTAAAAGCATTTTTTATTTAATAACATTTCACTTAGAATGATAGAACTGCTGGGAGAGCTAAGTAAAAGAATGTTCCCAACTTTTGACATTACGCAATGCTACAATAGCTTGTCTTCGGATTATTGTCTCTTCTTAAAACTGTATGGCCTCCAAATCCCAGTGAAGATAATCTCAATAGCACAGCAGGCTTCAGAAAATGGCTCCAGTGGCTTCAACAGTGTGTTCCTGATATCTTCTGGTTCTCTTCTGTTTTAATTCTTTATTATACCTTTAACTTCTCTTTCTTAAAAAGTTCTGTTCTTTTAACCACCTATTGCCCTGAGTTATATTTAAAATTGCTGTAACTGAAAATGATTAAAGCACAATTTTATTTCCCTTATTTTAAGGGAAATTTCCACTGGTGGATTAGATAGGACTCTGTTTATATTCAGCTTCACTGTTTACTCCTTAGAAGAGCTATTACCCTTTATCATTGATAAAGTGAATATTTCATATAGTCACAAGGGAGTGAGAAATATTTCAGAACAGGAAAGTATAATTAGAAAGACGTCAGAGGGGAAAAAGCTTTAAAGTATTTTTGAGTTGTTTCAAAAATCAATTAGATTTCAAGGGGTCTGTGTCTAATTCTCATTCTCAGAATGATTTCTTGGGAAATAAACTTCCCAATCAATTTAATTACACTATCTACATCTGTTCATATTTATCTAGAGTTCATGAGATGGATCAAGATTGTTGCCAACTCTTGTGATTTTATTACCCGTCTTAAGAGATTCGCTTGAGAGTTTTTCTAAATCTCACATGATCTCAGACTTATTGTTTCAAACCTCAAGTATAATGGTTCCTATCACTTTCTGCAGGACTTAAATGAAACTACCTTTAGCTGTGGTACAATCATTCCCTACAATCTTTGTCTTTACAATAAGAATTTGCCCATGAGAAGTATGATTGTTATCAACAGCTTATCAAGATCTTATCAAATACAGGAAATATCTGTATCTGTGCCTAATAGGTTATTTAGCAAATGGTTAGGAAAGAAATTAATAAAAATACCTATATTTAAGGAGAAACTGTATTTTGGGTTCTAGAACATATTTTGAAAGAAAGGATGAAGACCACAGGAAAATGGCTTTATGGATTTATGGATTTATGTGAAACTAATCCAAAAGCTTCTTTGACAAGATAACAAACATTCAAGACATTCTCCCCCTCAGCTATTAATCTAGTCTATCTGGACTTCATTAACACACATAGTACACTTCCACAAAGAAGAATATGGGCACTGGGCCAGAGTTCGACAAGAAGTGTCTTCAGGAGAACTCTCAAAGACATGTGTTGCCTGGGGAAAAATTAAGCAAGACAGAAATCACAGTGGAGTTCCTCAGCAGTTAGTTCAGGGATTGTTTTCTGTTAATTTTCTCATTAGTGATGTGGAAAACCTTAACTCCGTAGGGGTTCCATTACCAATATGAAAGAAGATTGAACTTTGATAGTGAAATTTCATGTGAACTTGGGCAACCTTGAACTCAGGTAAAAGTAGTGGATGGAAATACATTAGTAGAATATACAATGCTGATTTTCTGTGGTTTTGTTTTTAAAGGAGTTTTATTTGGTTGTTGGCTTTGGATTATTTTTTTTTTTTAAACTAGCACCTGCATAGTGAGTTTGACCTGGAATAGGTCAAATATTTTTGGAATGCTAAATCCAACTTGTGAGCTACACAAATTCAACCTGCTGAATTCTTTACTTATCAATCTCTTGCTGAAATTAACATGACTTAAAAAGAGGAATATAGTTAGTCATTGTGTGTTTTAGCCCAGAAAAGATACTAACAAAAGTCAAACAAACACCAGTGCACAGGAACTCATGAAGAAAAATACCTTGTTTAAAGGTTCAGTATTAGTGTTTGGGTTGTAATAGTCTTAGAAAAATCAGTATGTCTTTTTGCTTTTGTATCCCTCTAAGAGTAAGTTTTAAGGAATGTATTTAAAGGTAAACTAAAAAAAAAGAAAGACAACCTGGCAAGCAACATGAACCTCCACATAAGCCTGAATAAATTGTCTTCATGTTGCCAGCATTAATTGAAATCAGTCATAGTATTATAAACAAAGAGCAGAAACACACCAGGCATTTCACATAAATACCTATATGTAGGCTATATTTTATCTATCCAGAACCCTTCCATATAACCACAGTAGCCTAACTGTCTTCCTGTTGACTTCCTACTATTTCAAAACACTGTCCTATTTGGCACAGATATTTTCTGCTAGCAGCTAAAGGTATTTTGTCTCGGGGCAGAAAATTTGTTAGTTTCAGCAATGTCTTAGAAAGGAGCCAGCATTGGTAAGTAAAGAAACCAACCTAGAGTTTCCCTCTGAAGCTTCCGGCTATTGACAAGTCACAGTATGTAAGGAAGAGGAGAGGCTGTGCCAATATTTGTGTTAAATAACACTTCTGCTGTGTATTAATACATAGGAGTTCAGTATGTGCCTTGAGAACTGTACAGCTTTGCAAAGTGATACTCTTCTGGTTTCCCTCTTAGTCTGCGTCCTTCATGACTTTTATTTACTGACTCTTTGATGCAAAACCCATGCCATAAAAACTCAGGAATTCCCAGAAAGTATTCTCATTACTGAGTACTCTTCTGTTTCCACTTCGTATCTCTGCTTCTTGTATACATTCTGTATTTATTTCTGCAGAGTGACACAGTTTCTGCAGTGGAGATGGAGAGTCTCCCCTAGCTGCAATTTCTTCACAGGATATGATGCAGAATAGTCTATATTGGGCATTTTCCTAGAAATGAAGGCAATATAAGGCTCTTAAATGTCCTTTCCTGCAGGGGCTTAAAACTGAGAACTCCTGGTTCCTGTATTTCAGCCACTGGAGAATTTTTCAGTGTGAAATGTAGGGTCTGGCAGCCCTGGCTGGCAGCTGATACTCTCCTGAGTTTAAATTCCAACTGTGTACCTCACTCCATTGTAGGTGCAGCAGCTACCCTGAATAGAGCTCAGAGTTTCCCAAATGGTTTACATTAAGCAGTCACTCTTTTCTGGTATCCAGCATGTAAGCCTGTAATGGCTGTCTTGGACTTTGTGGTAGGAACTAGTGAATTTGCATGAAATGTCACAGAGGTATCATTTCAGAAGATGCTATGCTTTTTTTTTCCATAATTTTGAAGCATGCTGTTTGAGTTTCAAAATTCTCCATCTAAGTTTATGAAATTCAATCAAGAAAAGAATTTTTCTTTTTGAATGCTAGCTATTACCTGTGGGATTATCCCACCTGTATGAACCCCCTCTAGCAATTCCACTTTTGCTCTCTCTTGTGGAAATGGCTTGGCAGCCATCTCACTTTTAGCCTTTCTTCTGAAACAATTCTCACTTCTCTGACATTTCCTCTCTACTGCTCATGCTGCTCAAGGCCAATAAAATAAATCTGTAACCAGCTCCAGGTTTCTTTGCACTCCTCTGTCGTTCATCTCATTATGGATTCCTTGTCATGTTAAGTTGTGAAGAGTGGAAGGAGTCATTAGTTGTTTTAAAACTTCTTTTCTTTTCTGAATCTTTCAGCACCAAACCCATTTGCTGTAAAAAGCTCTGGTTACACTTTTATGTGCTGCTGAATATCGTATGTCTCTTCCACCTTCTTCTTATGATTTGGTCCACAGCCAGGTTCTGAGTAGCAAGTCATCTATCTTATTTGCTTATCAGATCATCGTAAAGCCCTTCTTTCAGTAGGATGAAAATCTTGGACATTTGGTCTTCCGGGCCATAAACTTGCAGTTGAAAATTTGAACATCCTGTTTCATCATGAAGCAGGCTCTTGCTGTAGTCTGAGCTGGTGATTATGCTTTGGGATTATCCTCTGGTGGTTTGATATATACTTTTTGCAGCTGCATGTTTTTTTCAGAGCTGCATAAATCCTCACACGAATGCCAGTATGTTACAATAGTGCAATTGTCTCTGCTGCTATCAGCTAAACAGGTTGGGAATAGCAAATGAGAAATAACAAATTTATAATAGTACCAGGAGAAAAGGTTCCTATTATTTAGACCAAATTCTGACTCATTGACAGGCTGGGATAAGGAGTGATGAGGAACCAGAATGACTGGGAAGGTTTGATGATGTTGTGCAGTACGTAAACGAAAAATAATGTTATGAAATTTCAACTAATTCAAGGGATGAAAACATATATTGATCTAGAAGCCAGAGAGAAAAACACAAGACCCACAGTGTCAATAAACTTGGTGGGCATTATTTAAACAAAAGACAGAAGCTTTTGTCTATGTATTTATACACACACATACATTCACTTCAACATACTAAAATAATATAAATAATGGAAATCTTTGTAATAGGCAAAGGAAAAGGTATATCTGGTGAGACGATCAGTGCCAAATATTTTTACCTGAGCTTTCTGAGAGCTGTTCTTAGAAAATTATAATTCATTCTTTCCTAAAGATCCTACTGGAATTCCTTTTGGCCCTGGATTCTTTAATTAGAAAATACAAAATATGGTTTTTTGATGGTATAGAGGGTTGTAATGACTGAATAGATGACATTTTGATCTAGAGAAGAAAAGCAGACCAAATGCAAAACAGCTTAATCCTCTTTGATTAGTTTTGAAAGGTAGTTTAATCTGTCAAGCAACAATTTGAAGAAACCTGTGAACTTGTAGAGCAAAAGTAGCATAACTGGAGAAAAGCTAATACAAGTGCACAATTGTTTACATGAAGGTTCAGGCACGTCGAGGCATGGCTCAGCAGAAGAGGAAGCAGTAAAAATATTTCCTTGAAATATAGGCAGACAAATTTGAGTATCTAGTCTAGATGTCCAAACCAGCCACACAGGCACTCAGATCTCAGGAATGGAAAAGGTGTCCAGCTGGTGTGGTATGCAGATCTTGATAATGGGTCTAAGAAAGGCAGAAAGTTTTAGTTTAGAGGCCTCAGTGCTAAGATATAGTGCAAGCGCTAAGCAAGTATAAAATAAAATTCTGCCTAGGAGGGTTTGTATAGTTTACTGTTAATAGCATAGCCAATACAGGCAATATTTAGCCTATTTATCCTAGTGATTTATCCTAGACAGAAGGTAAAAGAAGCTTAAATAAAGAAGGAAGTTTTGCCCTGTGTCCAGGACCATACAACATTTTTGGCACTAGTCAACATTTTCATTAATGACATGACTGATGAAAGAAAGAACATCTTTATTACATTTGCAGACAGCACCAAGCTGGAACAGTGCAGTAGAGGACAAGGTTAGAATTTAGCCAGGACCTTGACAAATTGGAGAGGAGGTATGAGAAAAATAGGATAAGTAAGGATAAGCAGAGAGCTCTATATTTAGCCAGGAATTGTCAGCTACATAAATGCAGGAGGCGAAACTGGCTGCCTAGTGGTTCTGCAGAGAAGGATCCCAAGGTTGTAGTGGATCACAGCTAGACATGAATCAATAACGTCACAGCATGTAGCAAGGAAGGCAAGGTGAATAGCAGACTGTATAAAGAGTCTTTTGTAAGACATATGAAGAAATTCCTCTGCCTAGCTTAACATTAGCACCACCTTAGCTGGAGCACTGTCTCCAGTTAGGGTACTATACTTTAAGACAGGTGTAGATCAGTTTGAAAGAGAAGAGCAATGAGAATAGTCAGAGGCTAGAAAATATAATGGATGAGGAAAGATGTAAATATTGTAGTTGTTTGGTCTAGAGAAGGGAAGATTGATGTGAGACATGATAACAGACTTCAAATATTTAAAAAGCTACTGCACAATTGAAGGGAATATATCAGTAGTGGATAGTGTAAGAAAAAATTGGCTTAAACTACAGCAAAGAAGACTTAGGCTAGACATGAGGAAAAAGCTTTCTAAGGATAGTGAAATACCAAGATAGACTGCCTAAAAAGGTTGTGTAATACTTGTCTACATTGTTAGAGGCTTTTAAGAATTGGTTAAACAGGTATCTGCCAGGAATAGTTTAACTAAGCTCTTAAAAGTGAAGTGTACATGTAGATGAAGTTGTTCATAATGAAATAAAGTTGCACTGGTGGTATTGAAGTCACCTTGGTTCCAGAAACAGGTGTCAGGTACTTAGCCAGTGTAACCTATCATAGTGTAAGAAATTTTCATGATGAGTAACAGAGACTTAGAGTATGACCGAGCATCCTTGCTGTTCAGGCAGCCGTATGTGCCATGTGTCAGAAAATGCATATCCTGCCTGTTGCCCTGCTACAGTTAGTGAACTCTTTTATGACCTTGGGGATACTGTTGAGGATAGCCAGATGGTTTGGACCCATTCCTGGTCATCTCATTTCTACAGGATGATGTAATCCTGCCTGGAATATTTCTCTCTCTGACACAAAATTGCAACCAATACCTGGGCGGGAAGGTAAAATGTTGCTGCTTGGACAACTCTGCCTTTTCTCAGTATGTTCATCAAGAATGGCTTGATTGCCTGGTTCCATTGGGTACAAGCGACCTGAGTGGTGACACAAGGTCTAAGCCTCATCACGCCCTCCACATGAGCCACACAGAGAAAGTCTGTTCAGATCACGTAGAACAGGAGCTCAGGGCTGCTGCTGAATTTGGTTGAATTTGAATTGTAGTTGTATAGTCACCTAAATTGAAGCAAGTGCATTACAGAAGGGGAAAACCATCTGGAATAGTTATCAAGTGCCTGTGAGATCCTCTGGGCAGGTTGAACGGATGCAGGCAGCCTACCACCGACATCCCTTAGCTTCACCAATGCAAATGTCAGCTAATACACTCCGGTCAGTGTTGGGACTCCACATCAGGGTAGGAGCAGCCCTAGGTTCCCTTTTCTGTGTATTGCAGAGAAAGGGTCTAAAAAGCTGTCAACAACACCCACAGTAAATTTTTCAGGGAGGAGAACTCTATACGGTCTGCTTATAGATTATAGCACAGTGTATAGTACAAACAACTGAGTTCTTAAACTTAAAATAAGGAATAGCATTGAAAAGCAAAAATCTTTTCCATTTTATCCTACCAAATACCCCAAAACCAGAACTGCAAAAATTTACTTTGGGTGAGGAGCCATCCTTCTAAAAAGAGACAAGGAGAACATGAAGAATGAGTACCTGAAGAATGAGAAAAATAGATGTAAATATCGAAGAATATGAATTAAATGTGAATTTATAAGGTAAATAATAAGGAACATGATGGCATACTGATGATTGATTGGACAAAAGATAGTAAGGTGGCTTTTAAACATGAATTTAGAACAAGGAAAAACCTCAGTGATTTACAGTGAAATGTAGGCAATAGGAAGAAATGCTCCATCAGTTGCTTATCTATGCTTTTAGGATTTAACAGGAGGAATTCAATATATGATACTTCTGATGTAAAATATTTCAAGCTGAAGCTCTATTTGCTAAGATTAAATGTTCTCAAAACAGTAGACTCCCGTAGACTAAGCATATAATAGCATTGATAGTGTTAACTAATACGGAATTGCTACTCATAAAAGGTTTTTTTCTCTAGAAGAAAATTTAAAATAAACATTTTAAGGTATGAAATATCTAAACTCAGCTAAAAATGTAGGACTAAAATTCAGAATTGTATACAAATTCACTCCAGCATTGCTTATTTGCTTGTAAAAACTGAATTGTTCCTTCTGCTTTCTTCTTTTGCTATTTTTCTAGTTTCAAACATTTTGTTTGTCCTGCTATTTAGTTAGCACATCCTGTTCTTTGTTGCCTGCTGTTTACTGCAATTCCCCTCCATGTCACAAATCCCTATAATCATATGGCTGATGAGATCTCTGGTTTCTCCTTGGCATTTTCCTGTTCAACCCTTGTTACTCAAATACAGAATAATATTACAGAGTTAATAATTAATATTGCCATTTATGTCCAATGATTTTGAGACTGATCCAAAGCCTCTAATTTTTCATGGCCTGTTGGTTATTCTCAAATGAGGATATGCTTTCGCAGAATTAAAAAAAACCACCCACTATCATAGTGTAAACAGTATTTTATCACTATTTTTTCTGGCAAAGCGTTGCTTACAAAGTAGTGCTCACTTTGACCATCTGTGCTCATTTAAGTGAAACTGAGCAGTTTCTTTTTCTGATTTAGATTCCGAGCTTCCCAAATTTTTTATGTTGTGACATCAGAATAATTGTCTATTTTTTCATGAAACTTTAAAATTATTTTCTAATTTTAAGACTTATTAATGCTTTTATAGAAATTTTCACAAAAATTAATATCAAGAGGAAATTAATCTGTATATTACAGACCTGGCAATTTCACCCAAATGCACCACTCTCTGTGGCAAAGCTTCAGCAGACATTAACAAAAAACAGAAGAGACCAATATTCCATTAATAGTGGCAAAATAGTCGAGACCAATATAAATGGTGTCAGGGAGTCAGATATGAGATTCCAGATGATCACTGAATGGTAAATTAGGCTACGGAAGGAGGGGAAATCTTGCTAAGGAAAAAAAGCTCCTTCCAAAAAAAGAGAACCAGTGACAGGTATAAATTTTGTACAGCATACTTCAGGCTCCTGGGAGCTTGTGCATGCACAGCTAAACACTGATCCATCTTTCTCAAGATGCTGCAGTCTTCAGCTCTAAGGTTAGCACTCTGTGATCAATGTCTGATGCTGTAGAGAAAGATAAAAAATATTTAATCAAAATTCTCCTCATTTATAAGTCACCTTATGTAATTACTACTAACCCTCTGAAACTAAGAATTTATTTGTAAGTATTATTGGGCTATAAAGACACGAATGCTACATTGTAGTACTAGAAAGGGTTGTCCCTTTCAACTCTCTCAACTCTGCCTTCACCTGATGCAAGCAGAAAACAAGGCACTTGTTGAACCTCATACAATTGGCCTTGGCCCATCGATCCAGCCTGTCCAGGTCCCTCTGCAGAGCCTTCCTACCCTCGAGCAGATCAACACTGCCACCCAACTTGGTGTCGTCTGCAAACTTACTGAGGGAGCACTCAATCCCCTCATCCAGATCGTTGATAAAGATATTGAACAGAACTGGCCCCAGTACTGAGCCCTGGGGAACACCACAGTGACTATAGTTCACTGATGACTGGTTTATTACGTGTCATTAATAAATCAATAAACTGCTTCCATCCTGATTTGTTTCAAGTAGGTGACTGAGCATTTTCCCATGCGACAGTCCCATACATCTGACTTTGCATCATTGTTTTGTACTCTGAAAACAATGCACCCTGCTCCATAGCTCACACGGTATGTTCCCAGAGATAATGCTTTTTGTTTTGTTGTATTTAACACATCTGGTTGCATTCTAATAATTTCAGAAAATGATCTAGGATGCTTTGTGTCAGTTACTTGTCCTCATTACTTACTGTCATGCCAATTTTTTTTTTAAATTTTTGTTTCTACCAGAAAGATTTGGTAAGATAAAAATACTTGCTAGCACTGATCTGAGAACTTTTCTCATTAGTAATCCTTTCTCTTTTACATATTAGCTTTGAAAATTGTATGTTGAGCTCTCTCAACAAGACAGCTTTCAAGTAATTTAATTTTTGTCCTGCTGTTATTGTATAATGAAATATTGAAAATGTCATACAGTAATAAGTACTGACTGTAAAACATCAGAATGTGCTGTCTTCTGAACACACTATGTCTGTGCCATTGCTTTTGGAAACCAGATTTGTATTGCTGTCAATAAAGACCACAAATTTATTTCTGACAAGACTTTTGTCTGAACAAGGTTGACTTATTTAAATTCCAGGTTTTATCTTTATTTGCATGTATCTATGAATCTATTTAAATTTCTTTATTTAACCTTCCTATAAGTTAGGCTAACTGATTTGTAATTCACAGGATTATTCATTTTATCCTGTTTAAATGTTGGAACCAGATTTGTAGTTATCCAATCACTTGGAATTTCTTCAGTTTCCCAGGACTTGTTAAATATCACATGAGTTGTTCTGAAAGCTCCCAGATGGCTTTCTTAGGGCTCTTGGGTGTCAGTTATCTGGGCCTGTTGATTTGCAAATGTTTAATTTCAACAGATGTTCCTTTACATCTTTCTTTGCTACACATGGAAAACTTGCTATTACAGCAGCAACAGCATCTGGGATACATACAACCTCATGCTTCTTTCCACATAGAGTCCATAAATATCTATTGGCCATTTCTGCATTGTAATTCTTTTTTTTGCCAGAGCCATCTAGATGGACATGTACCTGTAATCCAGCCCTCTCAATATTAGCTTTCCTTCTGTTTTAGCAGGCCTTCAGCATCTCCTTTTAACTATGCTGGCCTCCTACCCAGAATAACCTTTTTTCATGTCCTTGGAATTGTGTTTTATGGGATATCCAATAGGATATTCATGAACAATTCCTGGCTTTTATTAACACACTCCACATTAAACACATGTGCTTTGTCAGTTATCATCAGTTGCTTCAAATTTGGTAAAAGCGACCACTTCAGGGTTCAGGTATGCTGATAATGGGTTAGTGCTGTATTCTGTTCTCGTAACTGAAACCTAATTAGATTAAGGTCACTGACATCTTTTTTTAGGTAAGTAATTGCTGCATCTCTGCCAGTAGGAATAATGCCCAAATACCTAGTTACTTCACGCTGTCTGCTCTTGGCTTCTCAACATGTCCAGCAAAGACCCTTTGAGTTGAAGTCACTCTTGGCAACACTCGTTGTCTTCCTATTGCATCTCAGCTGTGGTTTAAGGAGCAATTTGCACTGTGCATGAAAGATTAAGATTGTAACAGAAAGGTTCGTTCTTTAGTTTCATTAACCAGAACTTCTGTCCATAAACTTTCATAGTGCAGTGTTTGGAGTCCTCTGTGGCTGCAGTGTCTCTGATGTGAACTGTTACTTCCTCTCCCCCATCCCTCTTCCAGTCATTCTATTTTTCTAAAGGCAAATTACAGGATTAGTTGCAATATTCAGGCAGTAAGATTCATCTTGCCACTTTGCAGCACTACCTGCTCTGTAGCCCTTCTCACACATGGACGTCTCCATGCCACTCATCATGGCGACAGCCTAGACTCCCAGCATCGTTTATATAGATGCTACAGAAGGATGTCTTCTTTCTGTGCTTAGATTATTACGAGGTCACAAATTTCATGTACATAGCTTAGTGTACATCCTATAATGACAATGCTATTATTCTGCTCTATTTAGGTAGCTGCAAAACCTTTCTGGCTAATCTTTGCTGCAGAGAAAAGAACAATCTGATTTGTACAACGATCTTTATGGCAAATGATACCACCCTACGCAAATTACACATTTCTCTCTCCACTAACATAAAACAAGTTTTTGTTCGTAGTAGATACTGCCTTGTTTTCTTCTTTTAGTCAAAAATCAGAAGGGATTTCTGAGAATGCCAGAAGGCTACTCCATTATCTTCCCACCCAGTTTCTTGTCCAGGAGGTAGCACAGGTAATTTTCAAATTGGATGATGACTCTGGTAGATGTTGAATATATAATCCAAAAAGCTTACTATACAGAGCTTCTACACTGGCAGGCTTGTACAAGATCACTTTTCCTATCTGAGTAAGTACAGATACTCTAAACCAACAAAACTACTGTTAAGTATAAAACTTGCATAAGTCTATTAGTTCGTTCTAGAACATTGTCCGATATAACAGAATGACCTCTGCAGCTCGGCAGGTTCAATGGATATGTAGGCATAAAAAACTGATGTTTATCATCCCTGACTCATGAAATAGTAACTTATTTTGGGCGTGAAAAGTGCTTGTCATTGCGTGACAAATGTGAAGAAAGTTATGGTAAAAATTTGACTCTCTAAAGCCAGGAGTTCACCTTAAGTGTGCACACATGAAGATCATGGACTAAATCTACATTCAGGCACCTAACCACAGACTTAGCAGAAATGTAAGCTCTTTGGTTTTACTCCCAAGAGGTTTGATTTGGGGAGTAAAAAGCTTTTAAAAAATCACTTCTCAGATATATGTTATTTGGTATAATAATATCTTGAGACTCCGGTAATAATCTTAGTATGCCTCTTTCAGAATGGACAGTTTGACGTGATCGCATATGCATTGATGCACATACACATTGATGGTCTGGCTCCATCTCACAAAGAGTAAGTTGACTACAAAGAGGAAATACACGGAATACTGTAAAAGGAAGACCAGTGTTATTGTTGCATTGGGTGTCATTTGTCTAATTTTATTTTTGAGGCAGATATTGCAGGTGTCTGCAATAGCATATGCACTTTGGTGCAATCCATATATAATGTCAAAGAGGTTAGGAAAGAGAGTTCAGCTCGATTTCATTCCTATGACGTTTAGAACCTCTTTGGGAATAATTTTTCTCCTCAGTTACAGGTAGTTTTCTGCTGTTTAATAAGCAGTGGAAAATTATTAATGATTTTTAAAAATAAAACATTTTATTTAATTTCTGTATCGGTAACTAAGGAAGTTTTTTTCCCTTGGTTTTCCATATCAAACTACAAATTTTTATTCTCAAAAGAACTAAAAAATAACTTCTTAAAAATGAATAGGCAAACTACTATTCAGAGCATGAAAATATTATGCTGCTTTAACACCTGTGATATTAATTTGAATGGGACATAACATAACATTTGAAATAAGTGATTGTCTAGCAAGGAGACATGAGAAATCTCTAATGTGAGATATTTAGTGTGTTTTGAATAGCTTTTCAGTTACTGAAGGTGCTGAAGGTGATATTCATATATCACATCTAACACAGACTAGTTCTTTTGGCAGGATAATCCGGAAAATTCCCATTGTCTAAAGACACATTAGGAGAGAGAGAAGATATATAGTGGACAAAGGGAAGAAGAAATCTTACGAACAATGACCTTCAGAAAGGAAGACGCATTATTTATATACACTGACAAAGTTTGCTCTGCCACTGAGGACTGGGAAGGTAATGCAGCTACAGGAATGAATTATAGACACTCTAGTTAATCTTGGGCCTCCCAGGCCTCTGTGCCTGGCAGCAAATCTGTGGGGAGAGAGACACTACCTGTGGTATCCTGTGGTAAAGGAGGATAGTGTTGGCACAGCTTGAGTAAACCAAACATATTTTAAGTCCATGGGACCAGGTGGGGTGCAACATGGTGAATTAGCTAAGGTCCTTGCAAGGCTGATCTCTGTTGCCACTGAACAATGGCAAGGTAAACATTGCGCCCATCTTCCAAAAGGGGTGAATCATCCTCAAAGAAAGAGAAATCAGGAACTACAGTCGAGTCAGCTTCATCTCAGCCCCTGTAACACCTTGTGGAGAAAGTCCTCTAGGAAGCCATGTCTAGGCATTGAAATCCTAACAGAACAGGTGGTTTAATCTTGAGGAACTTTCAGATGCATACATAAATTAAAAAATGTACTCCCTTCTTCCTTCCTCAGTCCAATGCTCTGATTTTCCTTATCTTTTCGTTGGCTGGCTTGTGGCAAACACATAGCTATGTTATGTTAGAGTATGTGTATTTGTCTACAGAGTAAACCTGTTAGAAGTGTTGTAAATGATTCAGCTTTTGTCTCACCTTTTCTCCAAGTATTCTCAACAGCAGACCCTCATCTTGTTACACTGGCTGAGTTGCACTATTCTATATTAATCATAGTCATCCTGAATTTTCCTGTTAGCTGATGGTGAAACACTGAAGTTGAAGGCACTTAAAAGAACATGTTTACTCATATATTGTGTTTATTTTTGGAAAAATTACTCTACTGGCCTAAGGAAAGGATAGATATTCCATGGCTGGAGAAATGCCAACTGTACATGAGATTATTTTTTGTCTTGGAAAGATTAAATGCACAATATTTCATTCCAACTTGATTTGCTTAATTTACAAAATTGGCAATTAGGTCCTTTTGTAAAACGGGTCTGCTCTTTAAACATTTGCATTTGTTAAAAATGTTAGTATGATGTAGAGTTGGAATGGCTCCAGATTGCTCATTTAGTAGTCATTGTTGCTTTTATTTATTTACTTGTTTAATTTTACTTTATTTATTTATTTATTTATTTATTTGCAGTTGCAGAGGACTTCTATTTTGTTGCTCATATCGTTGACTTTTGGCAAACACAAAGTTATAAACTAACAAAAATAGTATTTCACTCTAAAAGTTATGGCAATTCTATAAAGGAGCAGTGAATTTTGGATTAAGTGCTTTAGAAAAAATGAAATTATGTTTGTGTTCATGTATAAGTCCAAAATTTGTCCTTCATTTATACCAGGTCACATTCTTCTGTGGGTTGCCTTTTTGCACTCTCTTGTCTGCACTTTAAATTTGACTTTGTGTGGTCTATCATTGTCTTTGCTGAGGAGTCATTTCTTATTTCCTGAGACACTACTGTAGTGGAGATCAGCCTAGATATTTGAACTGACAAATCCTTGGCTTAACACTTGGTCCAGCAAAGAACTTGAAACTATGATTAACTTTAAGCACACTGATTTTCATGGGACCGATCATATGCTTTAAAGTAAGCATGCCCTTCTGCACCTCTCTTGAGTATGTCTGTATCCAAGAACTGAGGATTCTGCTTGGCTCGGGGAGGGGAGCTGTGCTTTTTCCCTCAGTTAGGTGTTCAGAGCTGTCCACATGCCAGGAGTGCTCAGGCATTTGGAGAGGACCTTGGAGAAGAAAGAAAAAGGGTAACGCTGATTTGTACTCCATCATAAACAGTTCAATAGTAATTTGCTCTGCACTTTTGTAAAGTCAGTTGATGATTTTGGTTTGTTAATTTTGGTGAAGATCTAGACCAGTGCACAAAACCTACATATAGAAACTTGACTAAGTGTGTGAGACCAGTATACTTGACTTACTAGCAAACAGTGGTATTATGGCTCCTTCACAGCCATTATCATCTCCTAAACAACTTCTGCTACCACCAAGTACTGGACAGAATTAGGCCTGCTGCTAGAAAGCAGACTGCAATTTATAAGCATGCAGAATTTTTAACGCAAAATTCAGCTGAAGCTTGTATCCCTTGTGGATCATCTCCCTTTTGAGAAAAGATTATTACCATTACATCAGAATGGAAGCAGCGTAAGTATACATGTCTGAAACTGTAAACTACAACTCAGATGCTATTTTTAGTCTTGAAAGGCACTGTTGTACCTATTCTGAGATTCAGTATCTGTATAATCCCTTCAGATTCCCTGGAATGAAATCCTTAACATACACTTTTCACCTGAAGATCTCTCTTCCTTGCCTTGCCTTACCTTGCCTTTGCCTTGTCTTGTCTTCCCTTTTCTTGTTAACTAATTCCCCTTCTAATGAAGACACATATGGAGTTAACAAAGAAAAGGAGCTAATGCAGCCGTTTGTGTACCATCACTGGGCTCAGTCTTCTGCATGTTCTGTCCCTTTCCCTGCCCTTTGTTTCTTGTCTTTGCAACAGTTAAAGCCTGTTAGAAAAGGAACTGCATTTGTACAAAACAAAGCACTATGGAGACTATTTTTCAGTGAGCTCCTGAGGCTTACTGTAGTATCTATAATAGCAAATAGCTTAATGTGGCAACAGTTCAGTAAGGACAGGAAAAAAATAAATGGCATTTAGGTCACATTCCTAGTTTCTGAGAAAATACTGAGGGGCAGAAGAAGGAAAAGAAATAGACTTATGTCTGGAAAAAGCTAACATACGTAGCTAAGTCCTTTAGCATGAAAAAAGAACTGTGTCACAGACATAGCTGAGGTTAAGAATAGACATGTTACATCATCTTTTGCACAATGCAGTAGTGGGAAAAGGGAGGAAATGAGGCCTTAGGAGAGGAATAAATAAATTACAGCCAGATTTTATAGAAAAATTGCTAGACTGGAAGCTCCTTAGGAAAAATCTGGGTTGTGGTCTGTGTTAGATACAGGTGAGGAAAGAATGGAAAGAACTACTCTAACAAAAAGAAAAGAATAGTTGGGGTTACTGATGACATGGAAGAAATGGTCAGAGGATCTGAGAACATTCAGTTCTTTTTCTTTTTTGTTAAGAGATCCTGTAATTACTTCTGGCATGTTAGCAATGGTGGCAAGCTGTGCAGCAGCCTTTCAAACTCCAGAGTCTCCCTAAGCCCAACAGGAAAAATGTATACAAAACTCTGAACAGTTTCTTTCCTGCATTAGACTTTATCCAAGACTGCAATCAAATTAGTCAAGAGAAGGTTCTCTTGAGAGCAAATTCTACCTTCAGGACCATACCTCTGGCACCTCATCTATAGCATGTGGAAAAATAAGGGAGTTTCATTAGTCCTGTGGGAACACAGAACCTCTGTAGGATGGGAGTTGTGCTCAGCAGTGGCAACATCCCATCCTCCTTGGAGAAAAGTGGCCCTTAGATGGAAGGACATTTGCCAGTTGGGGCATGCAGAGGAGCTCCTAATAAACGTAGCCCCCAGGCCAGCTGGATGCTAGGCTTTTTTGCACAGATCGAATGAATGGTTCAAAAATGCTTTCTTTATTTCATGGGTGGTTTTAATCATGAATAATCCAGCAAGGAATACTTAACCTGTTAAACCATAGTGCAAGGAACTGAGCTGGATGGTCTATCAGCCTCTAAATCTTCAGGTATGGCACTGTAGAAAGACCTGTTCTGCATTTCCATTTCTAGCCTGGAGCAGAGAAATGGAGGGAAGGAGAAAAAAAGCGTGCTTGGTGTTTCTTAGTTCAGCTGGAAAAAAACAACACCCCAGCTCTGAAAATATAGGCTGAAAGTCTGAAAGCAATTTAAACTGTTTGGAGAAAAGTTTGGAAAAATAAACAAAGTGCATATGGTTACATGGGAAAAATGCTGGATACTAAATGATTAAGTTAGAAGCAGGTGTCAGGCAAAGATTGTAAAAGCTATAGCCTAGGGGTAAAGGTGAACCGGGGATGATATTATGTCCACTGAAACCAATCATTAGTTTAATTCTGTAGCGCTGCATCGATATGTGGGGCAGGATGGGGTCTACTTCTTGGAAGCTGTCTTTTGTCTCTGGACACTAGAAAGATGGAACATCCTGGAATTCAGTACCTCCTATTGCTCTGTGTTTTTAGCAATTATACTTATTTCTGAATTTTCATTTGAAATTCTTCAGCATGCCAGTATAGTTTTGCTTCAAACAAGCAAGCAGATTCAGGAAAGGTGTGTGTCATGTAAAGCACCATAGCTCCTAGTTCCACTCTCACTTGGGGGCCTGTGTCTGTGCCTGAGAGTTTGTGTCCCAGTAACAGACAAAGGAGCAGTTTGTAATCGGTTTGCATTCACAGCCCCATGTAAATCCAAAAGTAAGGCAGTGACAACATAAGGTATGCTCACCTTGTCAAAGGGTCCATGCTGTTTCTATCTGACCCTTCTTTAGGGAAGTTGCTCTTAGATTATAACAGGCATCACAAAGGTGTAGAAGTCTAATGAGACCTGTAGAGGGACACTGTGAATCAGAAAACCTTTTGCCTCAACCACAGCAACTCTTTTCAGGGCAACGCTGGCCCTGCTGGCCTCCAGAAGGTAATGGATTCCTTCCTTTGATCCATCTTCACAGTGGCTTCTTGACCCTGCTGACTTCATCTCACAAACTTACTGCTGCAAAGCTCTTAGAAGACTTTGGGCAAGCTCTCATTAACAGAGACTAGACGGAAGATACTGCATACATATATGACAGGAATAAGTTAAGGATGATTAAGTAAAATTAACTTTGGCATTTTTAAAATTTTGATGTTCAAATTTGCAACTATAACACTTTTTTTTGAAGAGTGCTTTTAAATAATTTCCTGTTGTATATAAAATAAAGTGAAAAAAAAATCATTGTGTGGTTTTATGCAAAGCTAAAATAGAAGACTGCCTTCTAATCATTGCACAATCAATCAGACACAAAGTTACGGGAAATTTATGCACTTGGATCCAATTTTAAAGAAGAAAACAAGTAATATTTAGGTTTTCATTTATTTTTTGTCAATTCAGAGGAAACTGTCTTAGAAGTATGCTTCCTGTTGCAATTTCAGATGATCATTTCCTGATTCCAGATAGATTATCTGTTCTCAGTCCTCCAAAGTAAACCAGCTAAAAACCCCTCCAGAACTATAGCGGATTAAGCTGTCAGAAATGTAAGTCTAAATGTAGGTAAAACGTGGTCTGGTTGCTATTTTAATCTGAACAGACACTAACTCAGCCTACTCAGAAAATAAAAATAAATTTGAAACAGACTTCAAGAAGTCACATACTTTACAGGAGCCCTGCCTGGAACGGCCTAACCAAGCAGGTCACTGTGGCTGAACGCTGAGACTGTTTAAGAATAAGTATCAGTTCCAAAAAGAATTGGCATATTATGGCAGTCTTCATTGTTTCCATTATTACCATGGTTTTATAGGGTTTAGAACTCTTGTACAGTTCAAAATGTCATATCCCAACCAAATGCAGTGTGGTGTTATTAGTGCAGTAAATCCCCTCAAAAAGAATTCTTTTAGCTTTCATTTTGAGTTTGGCAAATGCAGTAACAGAGATAGCATCATTTGGCTTGTAGTCACTAGGCAGTCCCACAGAAAGCTGTCTTGCCAGCAGAGCAGTTCAGAGCTTCTTAGTGTTGGAAGCAAAATTTAAATTCTATCACCATGTTTCGGCCAAAGTGCTCCTGTTTTGGGGAGGAGGGAGAAGGTAAGTGCTAGAGTTGAAATGGTAGAGTGGGAAGGGAGACAAATGCTGCTGCTATTCCAAGACTGCCATATACACTCCAGTCTGCCTATTGGCAGTTGCTGCTGCTGCAGCCAGCAACTTTTCCAGGCTTCTAGCACAGGCAAAAAGTCTCTGACAAATCCATTTTGCTGCTGCTCTGTGTCACTGTATCTTTCCATATATGCCAGTATAAATGTCACCAGTCCACAGGGATAAGGTCAAGCATCAATGGGTGAAACCCCTCTCCTGCCTCATACCCTGCTGTGATCACCTCTGTCAGCTCTTACTGGCACCGATGCCGCTGGTTAATCTAGAGTCCAGCAAGAAGCACCTTAATTCCACCTTTCAAGCACCGTTCCAGACAAATCTTCACTTTAAATAGAGCACTGAAACAGGGCTTATTGCTCTGTGTGGTAGGAAGCCCCAGGACATCACTAGGGGAGGGGAGAGAGAAGGAAGGGGGAACAGCAACGTGGAAGTATGTGTTGCCTGAGGAATGAGCTGAGACATTCTAGAAGTTTTCTGGAACTAAAAACTCCACTGGTTTTGCTTAACTTAGCTGGGAATATTGTCCAGAATTCTAAATAGTCATTTTTTTTACACTGCGTACAAACACTGTGTCTGAAATCTACTTCTTTAACAACATTCTTGAGTTATCCTGCTTGTTTATGCTTATCTGGATTGTCTGAATAGGATATTTTAACACTGGAGCTCTAAGGGCAACTGATACAGTACCAATAGTATGTGATCTAGTGTGTTCATGTCAAATGCAGATATTTGTCTACACGCAGTTTTATGATGGATTTTTAAATTGTATTCCCTTCTGGAGAGTTGTTAGCACACCAGAGGGAGGAGTGGGAGTGGGGATGATGGGGAACTATATTAAGAACCAGTATAGACTTGATTTTCATGCTGGCATTTTGCCTTTCGGTCTGGAAGTCTTCTGGAAGGCATTTTGCCATCCAGTCTGGTTTTTAGACACCTACCAGTAAAGAATCTCCTTGCTGGCATTAAGCCTTGACATATTGGTAGTATATTGGAATTTATGACTCCATAGATTTGTACATTGATTGCTGATGATTTGCATGCACATAAACCACACGGTTAAAAAAATTAAGCAGCTTGTAAAATAACTATGAGAAAGAACTAACAAGGACCGCTCAGTTCATTATTAGCTCATGAGATAATATGTATCTTACTGATTTTATATCATGTGAAATGCTTTCAGGAGAGCTATTTAGCAGCTCAGATGCACATTTTTACACAAAACTAAACATATAGCTATGAAACTCAAGCTGTTTTGTCTCTTGGATACATTTTTCTTCTTTAATGTCCGCCATGTAATTTTGTAAATTCCTTTGGTCTTAATGCAACAAATGGAGGAAAATATTTCAAGACGGACCACAGAAATGGAGTCTTGAAATTTAGAGTTCTGGTTGTGAGGGATTTTGGTTCCGAGTTCTGTATGAAGTGATAGCTTGGCATATGTAGATCAAAATAAAAGGAGAATCAAGTCCAGCAATAGTGTTCCAGCCCTAAAATACATAAATTTTCCATTATTTTATGTGTTAGGAATGCAAATGCACCAAAGTGCTTGAGTCCCTCTCCCTTCCCTTCCCTTCCCTTCCCTTCCCTTCCCTTCCCTTCCCTTCGTTGGATAACTTCACTAAAGCAAGAGGGTTTAAGTTGCTTATAAGAATTTCCTTTATTAAGTGTAACTTTCCCTATTGCTTAAGAGAGCATTACAAGACTGATAGTTTTCTGCAAACAAACCATGAACCAATCATCTGTTGCATACTGAAAATATCAGCCCAAATTAAAAAAAAAAAAACAAGAAACTTACATACCATAGAAATCTGCTATGACATTTTGAATTTATCTGTTTTCTATCTTTGGTATTGCTTTGCTTCATTTTCTGGTCTTTTTGATTGGTTTTTTGGATGCATATGACAAACAATGACGACTAAGACTATGATTGAAGAATTAATGCTCTATTTTCTCTTTGCTTGAGTGAACCAAATTAAACAAATGATCACAAAGTTTAACTTTCCTTGGTATCAAAAACAGCATCTGGAGCTGTTTGTTTTGAGTATGTACCTTTTTGAAACATACATCCACAAAACATTTCCAGCTAGTCTCACGAGGCCCTGTTCTTCTCTCATTTAACTTGGATAAGCCAGGAATTACTCCACTCAGTGGAGAATGTTATGTTGCTCAAGTAAATGAAAATTTCAAGTAAATGAGAGCAAAAGCTTTCATCTGCTGCCTTTATCTTTTTCTGTTTCAGCTTTTGAATTTACTTGTGTGCCAGACAAAATGGCAGCTTCCCAAGTCTCTGAGTAGTAAGAGAATTATGAATTATTCTTTTTGCTTACAATAGCTCTACGTGAATTGTAGGACTGAGGCATGTCTTCCAGCTCCTCTCTCTGCTGCATGCCCCACTTGTTACCTGACTGCACTGGGGGAAAACCTGGGGCTGGGCAGATACGTAGCAGTGCCATGATCCAATGTCTGGACACTGGGAGACTAGGCAGGACTATATATACTCTGTGAATTTATATCCACAGCTCTTGTCAATGAAGGTCACCAGAGGATTTCCACTTAGGCAGTTTTTAAGCAGCATGAGAATGTATAAACAGAGCACTTAGCTGGGATTACGTTTTGAGGTTAACAATGATGTTCCAGTATAAAATTGCATCGATTTCTCTTCACCAGTGTCTGCTCCTGCTGTCTCCTCAGCAACCGCTGCAGCCTCCTCATTCTCACTTTTGAATGTCATGGAGACAGCTCCTTACTACTGTTACGACTCTCATAAACGAAGTGACCAAATTATTTATGATCACAGGCAGCAGGCAGGAAAACTGAGACACAGATAATTTGCTAGAGTTAGAAAGGAGACATGTCATAGCTAGAAATGGCGGTGAGAGCTTTTGATTCCTAGTTACCCAACTATTCTTTTTTTTTTGCATCCTCATAAGCAAAAATGTTTATAGATGTTGTTCAGTTATTTCTTCTTTTTAATTGCTGTGTTCTAGGAAATGAATGGATTACAATTTGAAATGCAAAATGAAAGAATTAACATGCTAATTGGTATGCTTTAATTCACTGCTTATTTTGTTTGCAATTTACGTATTCAAAACATGAAGCTGGGCCCAATGGCTGAAGCTAAAAGAACTTTGCCTAATTTGCCTAATGTTTTACTAATTTTTATAGTATCTCAATAAAGCTGTATCACATGCTAATGCACTATATTGTTAGTAAACCAAAGTTAAGGAATAGATCAGAATGGGCTGGAAAACAAAAGGACCTGGGGCAAAATATGTTCCTCATATGTCTCCAAGAACTTCCATGAACTTGGACTCTACAGTAAAACATTAAGTGTATGTTCTGCTGGATACGGGATACTGGGAAAATCCCTAGAATTTTCTGTGATTTTGGCAAACTATGCTTAACAACTGCATTTCATTGAAAATCAGGTGGTGCACCTGAACTTCAGATGTGAATCCAGAAATGATGATTTAATAGTAAAATGTGAAGACACTCTGATTTTTGTGACCATGGGGATAACATCAGATTTTGGGTTTCTGGTAACAGAAAAAAGACTGCATCACTCTTTCTGATAGTGCTTATGTGGCTCACTCCTGTGAGGGAGGTCTCTCTTGTTCTCATCCTCCAACTCTTGAATGTCATATTGGTGGAAGAATTGGGCTACCTTTCTTATTAGTACAATTTCCCATCATCCTGTCTCCTCTGATCTTCCTCTTTTCAATGCCACCTCACCTGACATTGTTATCCAACATCTACCATCTTTTCTTCCATGAATATTTCCTCAATGATTTTGCCTCTTGTCTCTCATTCTTGTCCCAAGAATTTTCCACCCTCCTTGTTGAAAACACCTGTTTCCAGTGATGACCTTTCTTGATATTTCCTCCCTTTGCATCTTTTTTTAAATCTGAAGCATTGATTCAGCTCTCCCATTCAAATGGATTTTTCAGCTTCATGTCTCCATTAGTGTATTTACAGCATAATGTAAAGATATTCAAGCCTTACACTGATAAAGCTCGGGTAAATACTGCTGGCTAGCTACAGTAACACAGATCTTAAAATAAGTTTCTAAAGCTGCTTGAGAAATTAGAAACTAGCTCACAGCATGCTTGTTATTACATTGGACTGTAAATCACACATAATCCAATTAGTTTGATGCTAGCTCGTTTACAAGTTACTTCATGTCTATGGTGGCTATAGAAGATTTGCTGAAGTTTTGTCTTCTTGACCTTTCCCAGCTCCTGTTCACCTTCTCATCTCTTTGATGTTTTTCCTCCCTTTCATAGTTACTTCATCAGCATCTCTCTTCACCATTCCTTTCTCCCTCCTCTGAAGCTGCATTACACCACTCTTCTGTGTTAGCTGTTTCACACCAGAGGTGCTGGTCTGTTGTGATCTCAGTAAGAAAGATGCTCAGATTCTGTGAAGTATTATTTAAAATGTTATTTGTTAGAGCTAATACAATAAAGAAATCTTACTTCCCTGTAGATGCTGGGAACTCCAAGTTGTGAAGCATTGAAGGACCCTCCAATGAATGTGCAACATGCTGTGCAAAGGGTTACACCATTTGGGTCATTTGAGATATAACAGGATTTTCTTACAGGAAAGCAAATCTACTCATCATTTCTACTGTCAAACAGAAAGGATGTTCATGTGAGAACTTCTTGCTGCAATTTTAGATAAGGCAAGGACACGCGGGTGGTGTAATTGCTGGTACCAAGAGTGAGCTGCTTGCAGGCTCCCCTGTTACAATCAGCTGGCAAGGTTTATCCTGCAGCCAAGGAGTACGCATGGCACAAGGCGGGCCTGAAGGCCATGCTGTATGTGCAGCACAGCACTGCACTCGCTCAGGTTAAATGTTACGTGGGTCAGTAACTCCTGGATGCACAATGGTCTTCCAGTTAGGATCACTACACAGGTCCATGTACACAGTTTCTTATCATCTCAATCCATTCCTCATTGCAATTACTTCCTCAAGTAATTATCCTATACTTTACTTTTCCTCAACATTAAATGTTTTATCTTGATATGTCCACCCCACTGACTCTCAAGCCTAGCTCAGTGTTAACATCTACTTCGTCAGCTCCATTTCTTATTCTGCTGCAGGTCTCTGCCACTTACGTTATCACCAAGCCAGCCGCTTCAACTTTATATCAATTATTTTTCAGTTCTGCCAGTCTTCTACAGCCAAAAATTTCTGGCACAAGTTCACTAGTTCCTCTTCTGAGAGCAGATATCTACTAGAGTACAGATGGATTTTAAGAAGACAAAACTGATAAAAAGGATGATGCATCAGTAGTCCCTTTCACATGCCTTTAGCCTACGAACAGAGTAGTCAGAGCACTTACCCAGAGAATGAGGTGTGAGTGAATCCTTATGGGTTTGGGCCCAGGTCCCAGGACAGGGGGGTGTGTCCCAGACTTTGGAGCACTGTGAGGGGCCGGAGTGTTCCCTGATGCATTTGGGGCATTGGGAAAGCAGGACAGTGAGAATATGCCAGAAGGAAAGTATGCAAGAGAGAACTGTCTCTTAGAGAGACACCTAAACTTGGACTTGCAGTGGCACCCCAGCCATTTATTCCATAAAACAAAGCTTTCCTAAGCATGAGTCAGACAATAGGTTTAACCTGGGAGGCAATCTTCAGATCCAGATAAAAAAGGTTGTACCACAAATTTAGCTGCTAAATTAGGTATTAGGATTGCTTTTCAATTAATCATTTAGTGCCTAAATCAAAGAAGGATTGGCTTTGACCTTCATTTATTAAAAACTGTCATTGCAAATCTATGTCTTCAGTGTTATTGAAGATTCACACAGCCCTAATCTCCTCTTTCTACAGACCATATTCCCTTTCTTAAGTTTGTCATTGATGTTCTTGGGGTACTTATATTTAAAATATTCTGTTTTGCCCACTAGTAGTAGCTTCCAAAACACATAAACTAGATGAAAAAATGTCGATAAACAATGCACGAGAAATTTTGTAACTGCTAGATCAGTGGTCATGTTAAAGAACAGATGCCCTGCTTGGAAGTGCATGAGCCTGGCTCCTAGAAGATCCAAATTCCAGAGCCACTTCCGTTGCTTATTTACTTGGTGAAATTGTTTGCTTGTTTCTGTGCTTTGACAAATGCTTGTTTACATCTCAACTCCTTTTTGAGCACAGCAAATGAAAATAGCACTATCAACTAGTGATGGTTTCTTCCTTCTTATCATTATAATGCCTGGTTATTAAAATACTGTACCAAACCATGTAATTTTGACTTCTGTTATTTGCATATTTGTGCTACATTTCTTCGTCTCTTAAAGAAAATACGTTAATTTTCTGATGGGATGCCACACACAGTCTGCTAGTATGGTTAGGAGGTTAAGAGAAAACAGACTTGAAGGAGGTTAATAAAATATTTCACATCACCATTTAATTATTTCAGGTCATTCCTAAAATAAAGTTTGTTCTATTGTTAATTTGTCTTACTTCAGTGAAATGAATTAGTTTTGACTTCCTTTTCCCAATGAGCTTAAGAAGGAACAGATATATGAATTTACCCTTCAGGTAGTCTGCAAGACTGACTAAATCCTGAAGTTCATTCAGAAGGTGAGTGGGTACTTATGAAATAGGATATATTTCATGGTCAGTGCTGTGGAAATTTGTAGTTTCATTTTGTATTCTGCTTGAAGAGAAAGGAATTGCTTCTCTTGTAAAATGATCTGACATGATAGATCTGTGGGCTTTTTATCCCAATTTAAAGCAGACCCCTTCTCTGCCTGGCAATGACCTATTGGTGCTTTAAGCTGGAATGAGAGGTTTCTCAGCAACCTTCTTAAATATTGCACCTTTCTCTATTGGAGAGTGTCTTCAATATTGGCTGGTCACTCATGGAACAGGCAGTTCTTTATTTGGGTACAGATATCTGGTTGGCACCAGGACATCTTTGTGATGCTACTGGCTGCATTTGGAAAAAATAAAATACAAAACTGACTTTCACCACATGTTTGTTGATTGTGAAAACCATGTTGTTTCTTAACTTCAGTCTTAAGCAAGGCCAACAGGAAAGACCCAAGCAGAAAACAGAGACTTTTAGGAAGTGGACCGATTATCCTCTATCAGTCTATGGGTCTTGCTGAAAAGCGTGGTTGAACGTACTGCAATGTTTCACTGTCTACTCCTGATGTCTCCACAATTGCTTTGTTCTTCTGGTATGACTGTTTTCAGGAATGTGTTTTGAATCCCATAGGAGTTCTGTATTTTCTTTTAAGGTACATCACAATTAAGAGAGAGCATCTCTTGAGAGCACATGCCATATTCTCTGATGTTTCATCCAGTGTTGAAATTTTCTTTTTATTTTACAACTTGGGAGCTAGAAGTATTTGCTGTAAGCATGAGTAGCAAATGTTTTTGTGACCACATTTCTCCAATTGAAATTTTATGGATCTGATAACGACCTTCAAAAGGGCAAAGAACATTTGCAGTTTGCTGTTCCTCCTATGCATATTTGTGTGCAACTCCTTTTATACTTGTTACACATCTCATGTTATGCTGAGGAGCACTGATCACCAATATACCAGAAGAAAGAGAGGAAGAAACAAATGTGGGAAGGAATTTCAGAGTTTTTATCATCCTCTGAAAGAAAATGGAGATATTTATTTTTTGAAGGTAAAAATTTAAAATGAAACTCAAACTTCATCCTGTTAAAAATGTAATTTGTTTTTATGTAAGGATAGTTACTGCTATGGTACATATAAGAAAAAAATGATGGTTTTGCTTATGAAATCTGCTGAGATGAAAATCCTGGAAAATGAAGTATTTTCTTTGCAGTACATGTTTCACACTGATATTGCTAGTGTGAAAAAGAAACTTTTACAGTATGAATCACACAAAGTATCACAATGATATATTAGGAAAAGGAAAGACTTCCACAGAAAGTGTACTTTACCCAAAAAGAAGGTACTTTGTCCAAATGAGAAGGTTACCTCTTATACATAGCTTGTCTGGTTTTGTCTGAATGACAAAAAGCAATGTTTAATATTTGGCTCTCAAATGCATCTTGGGAAATCTGACTGTTTCCTTTATTGCATTTACTGCACCAAAAAAACTACTAAGGTCCCAAAGGGCCACATTCTTCTTGGCTGCACTTGTGGAGCTCACTGGAACCCCGTGTCACAAAACCCCAACAAAAGGCAGAATTTGAAAATAACAGGGCTGGTACATGGAGCCAGTGGCACAATGTGACCTGCTGGATGGTTCAATGATGCACAAGTCAGAAAATCTTTGTTTTGGGGATATTAGGTGTGACTGAGTAATTATTTAATGTGACAGGATATGTAATAAGAATGTGACAGGGCATGTAATGAGAAGGTAAGAGTGTCATAAAATCATATTTCTTTGAGCCTTGCTCTACTTACCCATCTCTTTTTTAATGGTTTTGGGCTATTTCATCTGAGCTGGTGTTAGGCTTTGTCTCAGCCAAGAGATTGTGGGTCTGTAACCTCAGGTATTTAAAAATTTCATTTGAATAAAAATCCAATAAACTAAGATAATCCTTCCAAAAATGGGAAAGGAGAAGGGCAAACAGACAAGCGAGCCATTTGATCCTGCTAGAAAAATGACAGAACTGTTCAGAGCAAGCAGCAAAATAATGTGAAACCTGATTTCAGAACATACATGATCCATAAAGAAGCGCTGTGGAAATTCAGGAGAACAATAGGTCTGCAGGTAGTTGATTAACATAAGTCATAAAGAAACTCAGGTTAAGTCCATAGCAGCAATGCTTTGTTTACTTGAAGGGCCATATCTGACCCAAAGACAACAAAAATCTCATGTGGACAAGGGTGTGGGAAACATCAGAGGCAAAAGAGTAGAAATAGCTCTGATCACATTCCGCAGGATCTGGTCTCCAGCATCTTTTTTGTGGTGTAAGCAGATTTCTGGTTAGAGCAGTGTGTAGAGGTAAAAACACTGGTAAAAAAATTTATACAGCAGATCTTGTGAAGACATTATCCCCACTTCAACATCTTTTTAGATTAATCACTTCTGTAGAGTTAGAAAGGGACTATATAGATATATCATGTCAAAAGCCTAATGTGATTTTGAAG
The DNA here is from genome assembly GCF_000690835.1 of Fulmarus glacialis. NCBI lineage: Eukaryota > Metazoa > Chordata > Aves > Procellariiformes > Procellariidae > Fulmarus > Fulmarus glacialis. The sequence continues at coordinate 22,866 of NW_009234681.1, read as the reverse complement.
AGAAACAATTGTGCTTAGACAAGCAAGAAGATGGTAAAGCAGTATGTGTAACAAAGATAATAAAATTATTCCCCCCCCCCCAAATGTTTATAGCCTTGTCATTTTTGTCATTTGTTATTGGTATGTTGATGAATGCCCCAAGAAACTAGGCTCAATTCCCCCAACAGCGGGCTGCAAATAGGATGAAGTCTGTTACCTCAAGCACTTCTTCTCATCTAGGACCTTTTAGTCCTAACTGGCACATCCTGAATTAGGAATATTGGAACTGAGATTTTGGCTGGAATCACAGAGCCAAACTACCGAAGTGCTGAACACAGGAGAGTCCAGAGGCGTCAGCTGATCCCATCCATGTGATATCAGAAGATACTGACTGAGATTTGAACCAGAAACTTTCAAAAGTATTCTGGTGATAAAAGACCAGAAGTTATCTCTTAGAATGGACTTTATCTTGTTATATGAACACATGGATCTTTAATAAATGCTATCTTTAATGAAAAACAAACATCTGAATGTAAGAATCACCAATGCTTCCAAGAGATTCTCTCTCTGTAGAAGAATGAAAGCTAAGGAGGACAGCCTCCTGCATTCCTGAAGGATTACACGTGATCTTGCTAATTCCAGAAAGCTGAAAGACTGGCCGCTGAATGTCTAAAAAAGGCAGAATGGATTTTTGTCAGAGGCAACACTTCCTATTCTTTATATGGCCATTTATATATATTTTGTATTGGTATTTCATCCTATCGTAAGTTCTTCGTTAATGGAAGTCTTGACTCAGGTTTTATCACCACAACCTTTTCAGAATTGTAAGATCTGGAGTTCAGTGGCCACAAGGGGACTCTTAACCAGGAGGTAAGAAGCTTTGGAATCTTTTCATCACACTAGCCACAGTATGTCTGTAATAGCCTGAGTTTTCAGTTCCTGCACTGTTTGCCATCCTAGCAACTGGAAAAAATATTTTTACTTGCAAAGTGAGTATGTTTGTGCTGGAAGGCAACTGGGATCCAGTGATGCAGAGCCAAAAATGCCATCTTACAGAGCTAAAATTTAGAGCAAAGTCACAGTTTAATGTAAACTTATGCATATTTTACAGAAATGGAGGCATCTCCTAAGCCCCAGGAACTGTGGACTATGCTCTTTTTTTAAGGCCAACTGAAATAAGTGATGTTTATTTCTTTCCTCTTGTCATACAGTCACTATATACCTGTGCCTGCTGCAGTAGGAATAAGGCGTAGTAGAGAAAGCATAGGTAGAACAAAGGCCTTAGCCCATAGCTTCATCAGCCTATGGAAGGGATTAGATAGTCCAACTACCTTCAATAACATGGGGTGTGACTCAGTAACAAAGGGAATCTCTTCAACACCATGTTGTTTAAATACCATAAAGAAGAAGCTGGAACTAATATAATGACTAATTCTTTCATTTCAGCACACACAAAAAGTTAGTCTCTCCACATGTCTAGTTTCCACTGATTCCTTCTTCAGATTTTGCTTGCAGAAGGCTTTCTATGAGTAAACTTCATATAGAATTGGGCAAATGGCTAATTATGCATGCCGTTGAAATTACACAAAACAGTTTTTTTCTGAAGAAGTTGGGCAAAGAATAAAATATAAACTTTGGAAAGAATAATCTCATTACTTCATTAAATATGGTAATGAGTAAATCTAAATTGTGTTATATATCAAAATTAGGACTATATTAAACAGAGCATAAAAGAAATAGACTATAAGCCAATTTTTTGAAAACATGAATAATGTCAAGAAGCATATGTGCAACTTTGGACTTTACTGTCATTTTTCTGTAAACATAGTCCATTATGCAGATTACATAGTTAACATCGGAAATTTTTGTATGTAAGTTCCATGCGTAACTATACCTATTAATAAAAATTCCAACCCACCATTTAACACTGAATGAGTGACGATGAAGTAGGTTAGAATTAGGTTAGAGCATAGAGTTATCTGTGTGGCACATTCCCAACACTCCAGTAATGTTCATTCCATGCATCCTGGATGTGGTGTTGACTCAACTCCGTGGTACAGTCTGGACTTGAGAGCCACAGCAAAACACCAAGTGATTCTTCTATTTCTTCAGTTAGAAATCTGGAACCGGGTATAGTTTCTCAGATGCACTGAAAAAATGCTAGGCAACTCCCATGACTAAGTAGGTTATCAAAAATAGCTTAATCCAAGTATGGAAAATTAACTAATCCTCTTTTTCCTCAGAGACCAAATGGATGGCTGTACAAAACATCTTAATGTGCCAAATGAGACAATTTGTTATTGGCTGTGTCCTTGAGCAAAATGAAACTAAAGATGCAATAGAAAGAGAAAAAACCCCACATTTTTTCTTTTACCTTTTTTTTTGCTTTTTGGTCCTTATCTAATTATAGTAATTGTTTCCCTATTTTCAGTGTTCTTATGACAGATATAAGAAAAGTTTACCTTTATGTTTTTTCTCACTTTACGTCTGCTATTTCAACTTCAAATAAATGTAGCTGCATGCATAGGAAGAAAATTTTATGAATTGTCTTTGAGATGCTTTCAACAGAAAGAGTAATTATTTCTTAGCATTTATAGAAACAAACAAAAAAATTAATTAGGTGGCAATGTAGTGCATTTATGAGTTTATCTCTAAAGACAACATCAAATGTTTGTGTCATGGTTCGTTCTGGAATCTGCAAGAGCTAGTCATCAGAGTCAAAGTTCAGATGGAGAAACGGACATCAGCTGATGTCTTGCCAAACTGCACAGCATTTGGAACAAGGATTTTAATTTGAAATCATTGAACACTTCTCAGTTTATCAGTCTTGATAAATTGTTTTTGCACATGCAAACAACAAAACATATTGGATTATTTTTACACAAAGGGAATCAAGTTGGAAGAGTGAACAAATACAAAGCTTTTATATGGAGAGGGGAAAAATACAACTGTCACTTATACTGTGAATACCATTTTCACTCACAGCAGTGATCCACATTCGACTGCTTTTAAAAAATTATTATAGAAATAATGGAATGGTATGTCTATATTACTTAGACCATATGACATAGATCACTTTCTGAGTCCAACAGAGAGCTTGCTGTGGCCTCTGTCTTAAACACTTCTCCTGAGATGTTAGTGTCACTTTTCACTTTGAGATGTCCCTGACTAGCTCACGAATGTTTAGGAAAAAGGGAGTGACCAAGATAATCTCTATCTTATTGTTAAATACATAGAAATCCAAGGAGCATGTAAGATCAACTGACAGCTTCTCTATATTTTATAAGCTGCCAAATTATTATCAGCCTGAAAGTGATCACTTGTTCAAACTTCTCTGTAGTACAGGCTTTAATATGTGGGCCACGGGAGTGAAGCAGAAGAGATCAAAGCACCTATTGCCATTTTGCCTTTATGCTTGTAGCATTTAAATGTTCTGTCCAGGGCATACACTTGAATATCACTTCAACAACTTGCAGAATGTGAGTTACTGTATCGCTAAGAGAATGTAATACTTATCTATTTTCCATGGAGATCCCCCCTGAGCTTGTAATTTGATCCTGCTTTTCATCTCCAGACCTTATGCAGCTGATGTCCTATATACCGTAGGAGAACATTTCCTTATCTTACTCCGTTAGTATGAGTGGGCTATACTGGAGTTACCTCCAGCTTAAAATGTTGACTTTGACTCAGAAGTACTTCATCTTTCAATAATAAATCTTCTCCCTTTATCTGATACCTCTGCAATGCTAGAGCTCAACAGAGATGTGAAATGTAAAGCCCTTTTTCTATTTGTTAAAAACCTGCTGAATGCAACTGTATCTGTCTGGGCTTAGCAGCTGTGGATCTTACAATGTCCCCTTAGCTGCTAAATACCTAAATAAGGTATGGTGCAAGCTTCACCCCTCCTCCAATTCCCCTCTTGCTGCTGTGTAAGTGATAACTGGGAGGATTTTCTGGGGAAGGAGGATGATTTGGAACTTGCTGGTTTCTGACTTTCTGGTAGTAATATACAATGCTGTAGTACTAAAGAGCCATAAAATATAAATATAGCTGTTCATCATTTTAGTATGAGTACAAAGGGCATGGCTAGAAGCCAGAAGAAAGAGTAGCAGCTCTAAATAGGGTATTGTTTTCATGTGAAAATAAGGACAAAATCTTTCTTGCCTTATATTTTAATTTTTGGTTCTCTGAATTTTCTCTTAGAGGAGATAGGGATGGGAAGAGTTTCGTTTAGGAGTATGCTGCTTCTCTTTGTTGTCAGACGTTGACGGTAATAATAACAAAACTGTTCAGACTTCAAGTTAAACAGAATTCTTACCAAAAAGGGGTGGTGCAAACCATATCATATTGCATGTTCTTGTGCAGCATCGTGTTTCCATCTACAGCACCGTGCGTCTCTTAAACCTGAGCCATCTCTTGGTTCAGGTTTGCTTGAAAAGGTTCATGAACCTGAGCAGGGTTTCAAATTTCCAACAAACCTTGAAGCTGAGTATTCACACAGTTTCTGGTTTGTGCCATACCATGTGTTTTATACACTATACTAGTCAAATGGCCAGCACGTAAATAATAAAATCTTTGAATAATGTCAGCTGCACTGATCTTAAAGTCAGATCCTTGTCTGGTGGACATAAATGGTAAAGCTTTACATTTTGTTAGCCAGGTGCTGAACAAGAAGATATTGGTAGGGAAGGGTTCAAATTAGACTATAAATAAATAGCTCAGCAAGCTTTTGTGCTTTTGGAGACTTGCAAAATGGTGATCAGGGTCGAGGTTCATCTCATTAAACACAAGCCATCTAAAAGCTAAGGCATGCACTCTTAGCTGGTTGCCTAAGCTCTGCCTGTTGTGAATGGAGAGACAGACATGTCCGCAGGATAGCTCAGCCTGAAGGTCTTTGACGTCTGTCTCAAGTCAGGGTACATTGCCATTTGAAGATGACTGTGTCTATCCACTGAACGGGGATACTGAGCAACCAGTATAAACAAGATGACTACATTTTAGGCACAATAGAATAACATCAGTTTAATTCCTTTGTAAGAAATGAGGGTTTAGGCAAGTCCTTGGACCCATCATTTGCCCCACTCAGTACACTCTTCTATACAGTAAGCTCCTTGACTGACTGTAATCCTTCGTATGTGCTCATAAAGATTTCTAAACACGCAAATGGTTATTTATGCATTGAGAGGTACTTGCAACTTACTTTTATGATGGATTTGGGGAAGAAGTATCTTTGCCTCATTGTTTGCCTTTGTGATTGTTAACCAGGGATTGATTGTTTAGAAGTAATTGGCTTCAAGTGTGATCATCTTTATAAGGATGGAGCTTTTCCTTACTGGTTCCCACATGGTCCTGTCCAGCCTCGGGGGAGTTTATACTTCCAGCACCACACGAGGAGATAGGAATTCAGAAAAGGATTTGAGACTCAAAGTTTCCCAAGGTTTAAAGAAGTATCAGTCTAAGCCAGGAACTAAACCCTCTCCTCTTAATTTTCATGTCATGGCCTTTGTGCTAGCCTCTTGCCTTGCTGGCCCACAAATAAAAAAGCAGGTAATCTTTCTGGCTTTTGCTCGTTCTCTTGCTCTCTCGCTTTCTCACTCTCTCTCCCCTATTTAAGTCCAAAAAGAAGTGCATTTGTTACTTAGGAGCCTGGATCACCATGGATCACTAAAGCAAAAAATATTTTTATTCATTAATTCGGTGGGAGAAAGATCACTCTCTAAACCCACTGCTGTTAGCAGTAAGCAGAAAGATTTTATGATGTGGGTGTTGGTGTCGGTACTGTTACTGAAATAGGTTTTCAGATTCTCCACCTGAAATATGATATGAAGAATCCAGCTTTCATGCAGTCATGCACCATTAGCTATGTTTAACAAATGCTTTAAACTCTCAGACTGAAGCAATAATTTTGATTATGACTATAGTGATATAAACCAGGCCTGAAATATAACAGCAGGATTCCCTGGAGAGCAGAATGAGCATTAGAAATGAAAGACCATGTTCAGTGAGGTGTTCCAGTACAAGTGTGGAGGGCCTTTTGTGAATGAGATTCAACATGTGTCACTTTTCACACGTGCTTGGATAGGGTTATGTGTACCAGGGAGGCATCTGGAAGAAGAAGAATCCAGGCATTTTTTTTAGGATAGCCTGTGTGAGAAGCTGGCAACGCTAGTGCGTAAGTGGGAGCAGTTGGTAATTCTCTGTTCAAATGCCATGTACCCTACAAGCTGCTGGCTCTTGTTCAGTGGTGCAGATGATTTCTTTTCTGAATATCAATAAAAGTATTCTGCCTGCATTAAGTCATACACAGTTTTCCTTTAAGGCAGTAAAAAGTGTCTTTGAGTTATGGCTGTATTTAAACTAGACAGACAAATGCAGCCAATTAAACCAAACACACACAACTGTTTTGACAAATAACTGGCAAATTATGGTTTTAATTTGTGCTAATGGATGTGAATGTGAGTCCCTGATACCACTAAATAGATAAGGTAAATTGCAGGTTGATTTGTGAATGTAATCTGACAAACAATATCCATAGAGTTCATTCTTGGCATGTAGTTCTCATTGATTAAATCTTATGAATAATGTGGTGGGTTTTTAGAGTGATCACAAGGAAACATGAATTAATCAAACCACAAAGCTTGTTCAGTTTGTAACCTGAACTAGTCTTGACTCATCAGATGGAAAAAACGAGTAAAAGTGAAGGTGACTTCAGTTTTCCTGCAAAAGAAATTTAACACGGACTTTCAAAACTTGAAAAAAATGGTGTGAAGAAGTATAATTCAGTTTGCAGTTTCAAGACAATTTTGTCTGGCCTGACCGAAAAAAGAAAGTTTCTGGTAAGGTCACATGACTTCCTAGGTTTTATTGATTTCAAATGCCAAATGTTAGGTATCAACTTGAAAAATGTTCTTAAGGGAAAATTTAATGGCAGTTTGTGTTCCCCCTCTTCCTAGGCTAGACAAACCATGTTATCACTGAATTAAAAGTAACCGAGTTTCAAATTTCTGCAGTGCTCAGTCCTATTTTTTTCAGTTCAGCATGGCCATCCTGCAAGTAACATCCTGATTTGATGTTGTTACAGTAATTGACACCTATAATGAAGCTGAGTATCACTTGAACTTCCATTATAACTAGACACATGGTTGCTTGAGCAGCACCAGACCACGCACATACTAATTTAGAGGACAGGGATCACAGGTCTTTGACAGAAGTCTCTTGTTTGCGTAATTTCCCAAAAATCTCATTTGTATACCTTTTTCCACCTGAACTCCATGGCAGAATGACGGGATATTCTATCAGACTCTAAGAAGATAAACCACCCTATTTATGTCCCTAGCAAAGTCACATGAAGATAACAGGATGGTGAGACTAGATCAGGAGCAAAAGACAAAGTATGGAAAGGTGAGGTAGAGGAGGGTAAGGACAGACAGCAAGGGAAAGGTAATGGAAAGGTAAAATAAGGGGAAGACTGAGTTCAGCAGAGAGTCGTATAATTCTAAAAAGAATAATTCAGGGAGGGAGAGCTTGCCAGATGGAAACTGGAGACTAGAACAATAGAGATTGCTTGACCGGGGCCAAATGGAGGTGAGTAGTATCCTTAACTGAGAGAATATTCACTGAAGTGAGCTAGTAAGTATGATTTGTAATACTGCCAGTACACTCATGCCTTCTCAGACCTACTAGAGGTCCTAGAATTCCCTGTGTGTTTTCCCCAGTGCAAATCTTGCAGTTTATATAAACTGGCAAAAAAGTGCATCCCTCCTCGTTCGTTTGCTAGTGACTGCAAATGTCAGCTTCATGTTTGTTATAATCTGCATGAATATCATGTCCCCTTTTATTTTCCCTTTTCCAGTAGAGCTTTGGCAAAGTAAATCCAAAAAGAAAATATTTCAAAGCAGGGAGAATTATATTATATCTGGGGAGAAAGAGATCTAATCTTTAATTTTCACCAGCTCACCAAAGTTCATGGTACAGAGCTGGATTCAGATGGTAAAATCTACTTGAAGCATGTACAAAAATGTTGTTCAAGAGAACTCTGAAAGGTGATAACGGGGTGCTTTATTAGTAAGAAGTGATCAGGTGGAAATGTGTATATATAGTCAAACATTTAGCTTCAGTTAATACTGAACTGACAGCAATTACATGGGACTAGAGTCTGAGTTACAGTCTTGTTAACTAAATGTAAAACTATTTTTTCCTCACAAAGATACTGTAATTTTCACGGTAAGTTTCATTTAAATGGCAGGATGTTCAAATAAAATTCAAATAGAAAAGATATCAAAAAGCAAAAAATATTTTTATATTAATCCATTGTAATGTACAGACACTTCATTTTCATATTTTCAAAAGAATATTCTCGAAAGATCATGAAATCAGATACTCATGATCTGTTAATCACACAAAACCTCTAACTGTATAAAACTTCAACATCCTAAATATCTTTCTAGAACCTGAAAGTCGGTACAGTTTATACAGCATTACATTTCCTGCAAATTAAACAATATGCATGGAACACATATTTTGAGAGGGCATAGTCGGAAGTGGTGGATCTAATTAATCTCCACAGTACCTCCAGTCTATGTGAGAGTCATAGCTAGAATAAAGAATTTGAAAATAAAATACTAGAAAGTTAAGAAGTTTAAAATAGGAGATTTATTTTAATGTGATTAGTCATGTTGTTCGTAGTATTTTTAGCAAGAAAAGCAGGTGGTTATACTTTTCATTATGCAAATTAAATTTAAAATATTTCCTTTCCCTGACTGCATCACATAAGCAGATCAAAAGGCATGAAATTTTCACCAGGACTGGAAAATGGGTAAGACCCAAGAATAAATATTTAGATTATAATTATCTAAAAAATGTGTCCAACCTGTCAGCTATGTACTATTTGTATAGTGTCATGAATGGTGAGGTAAGGAATGATCTATGCCTTTAAAATAGGTGAGGAAGTTAAATCTAAGATAGTTTCTTGCTTAGCTGAACTTCTGAGATTAGCACATGCTTTAAGAGAGTCTTAATCAGATCCTGTTTACTTTTTCCTCTGTGGGTCCCCATTCCTGCAATCAGTCTAGTACAAGACAGGCAATGGTGGCATGTCTTATATTCAGACTGACTCTAGAAGCAATCAGCCTATGGAATTAAATACTGGAAACACTGCAGAGAATGAGACTGGTGAATAAAGTTAACCAAATTCCTCCTCGCAGGGCCTGAAACAGATGCAAAGTCGAGTCCCAAAGAAAAAATATTTGAGGAAGCCCATAGAAAAGAAATTCTAGACAGGTTACTTGAGACTTTTGATGTCAGGACGTGGAAAAAATAACTCCATAGAAAGACACTCTTAGATGAAACTTCTGAGGAATAGGTTACCTCTGTATCGTTCATAAGAGAACACTGCATTCATTGACGGGGTTGGCAAGCTGAGGGAATGGTTCTCTATATGATGAAGTTCAAGAAAAATTACCAACTACAGGCAATTTGACTTTGGGAAAACTGTTAGCTAGGATGTATGTGACATCTGAAGAGCAGATGAAAGGTGCACTAGGCAGATGATAAAACAAAAAGGTGTGATCAAAAATTAGGTTGATCGGAGGTTGAATGCAACAACAAAAGAACAGCAAGACATAGCTTTGAAAGAGAGGCAAAGGCTTGGCCACCTCAGATTAGCATTTATGGGAAAGGTAATGTGCCTGGGAGAAGGGAGAATAAGCGCAGAGCAGAAAGGTACGGTGCAACTGCTGGGAGAGCAGATTGGTGGTATTCATTTCAACTGCAATATAAAATAAGGAAAAGGAGAGAAATGTGGTCACTTTAATAAATGTTCATAAAAGTCAAAACTGGCATTAAGGTGTAAGAGTATGAAACAAAACAGAGGAAGTTATCCGTGCCATAACTTCAGCAGTACTTGTGTCAATGACACAATGTCCAGACTGTGGATGGAATATCTTTCACACGTTGCAAAAATGCAATGGCAAATGAAAGAACGTTTGCTATTGCACAGAAACCACAGAAATAAACATAACAGCAGTCTAGAGATAAAAATCCCTGAAATCATTCATCTTGGTAAAAATCCCTCATGACTAGCATAAAAAACGGGCAAGTCACAGTAAGGGAAAATAGATATATTTTACGAAGTCCATATTTGATATTTTTCAAGATGCTGAGAATAGGATTTATCTTATTGTGGTTTAAAGATCTTTCAGTTTATTCCTAGATCTGAGTGTCTTTACAACTAACAGAAAAATACAGTCAATTCTATGCCATGGTTCATTCAATCTATTTTAGAAGTCTATTTTACAGTCAGATGAATCACTTAGTGGATGCACTCATTTTTCCCCATTATGTAGAATGAGAGTCTATAAAACTAGTTTGAATGTAGTCATCTAAACTGTAGATATCTAAACGTGACTGCAACAATTGATTTGATTTTATCTACCTGGCCATTTCAAAAAATCCTGTGCTCTGCAACTCTGGTGCAGAGAAGTGCACACAGCAAGTACCTTCAGCAAGGATGTGCTGAGTGGGGAGGGACTACTGAAAAGTTGGAAGAGCACTTGGATTACCCTCCCGTGCACAACAGAAAACCAAACATTGGTATTATATAGTTATGCAGAGGCATACAAGTAGGAACACTGCAGCTTCACGACAGCACTATCCTCACTTAAACTGTCTGCACCAAAAGTATTACATATATCAGGTTTCACAACCTCACAAGCTTTGGAGGCACGGTCAGGATTACAGACTTCTTTTTTCCTCATCACCCTCTTTTCTCAGTTGCTGTCTTCTTCTCATCCTTAGATTACCAGTGGTGCCTCTGTGGCCCTTTCTTCCTGCTAATGCATCCTCACATTTTTATCTCTGAAAGCCACGATTAGTCTTAAGGTGTAGCAAGTGCGTAGATGCAGTGGTCAAAATCCTTTTTACATAGCATTTTTCTTATAGCAACTTTTACTTTCTTGATGGGAGAATAGGCACCGTTTCCAGCTGGACAGGTTAAAATATAAAATGAAAGAGGAAGGTAACTGCCAGAGTCCATGTACACAGTAAAGCAGAATATCATAAAGAAAGCATTTCCAAACACCTCATATATTGTCTTTGGGGGGAACATTTTGGCCCATCCTGTTAGATTAATGTAAACCGTGTGTACTCCATTTGAAAATTAAAAAATATCTTGAAATGAAAGCTGAGAATCTGGGTTATATGCAGATGTAGAAATAATGTATTGAAGATAATTCTAAATCTAAATACTCATGCACAAATGCACATGCAAGATGGAAAATTGTATTGGACCACCTTTTCCACCTTCCAAGGGACAGTACAAATTTCTCTTCTAGACTACATTCTACTTTTTTGGAAATTCTTATTTTAAATTATTTATGGAAGATGTAACTGTTGGGGTGTTTTTCCAGCTATGACTGTCATTTTCTTCAATTTTCGTTATTGCAGCCTTACTTCTTGTATTTGAAGTCTTTAAAATTCAGCACAAAACTATGTTCCAGTACCCTGCACATCCACTCAGCTCCATCTTGTTCTCCTAGGGCTATTTACACTCCCTGTCACGGCTTTCAGCTCCGCTTACTCACTACCAGTGTGAGAAAGCTTTGCCCCCCTGCTGTTTCTACCTAATTGCACAAACGTACACTACAAGCTCCTTGGGTTGTTTTTATGTTCGCTAAGCATACCAACAGTCAATAAAACGATACCACAGCTAATGGATCTGGTCTATCAAAGCCCTATTCACTATAATGATCACTGTCATAAGGGACAAGAAACACACATTATGCTTGAAAATTGACTTATTTTTGTCAGAAAAAAAGATAAACTCTTTTTGCATTTTAAACCATTTAAGAGAAACTGACCTGTTGTTTTGTGTTAGCTAAAGAAGCATCCATGCAGAAGATGAAAGATGTCTTGCTATTGATGGGGTAGAGCAAATCTGAAAAGAGGAATGATATCTGCATCCTGCCTCCCATATTCATTTTTACATCACTAGGCCTGTCTCAGCTTACTGGGGTAGAAGATAATACCCTGTCTCAGAATACAGGGAGCTACTGGTCTGGGCAGTATATCCATGGGCTGGGAGAGTCTGAGATTACTGGAAACGAGGCCTTGAAAACATAGAAATTTGCAAAAAAAAAAAAAAAGAAAACACTTTCTTCTTCTTAAATATATTCCTTTATTAGAAAAAATATTTGAACAGATTGATGCAGCATAACAACACACTAACATTTTCCTCTATATAAACTGTACATCTTAATATGTTTGACCGGAAACTAATCTCATTTTACAGAGTATACTGCATATTTCACAATCCTTCCTTACTATTTTCTAATGTTGTCCTGTTTTGGCTGGGATAGAGTTGAATTTCTTCCTAGTGCTGTGTTTTGGATTTAGTATGAGAAGAATGTTGATAACACACTGATGTTTTCAGTTGTTGCTAAGTTCCCTGCTAGTCAAGGACATTCAGCTTAAAAAAAAAAAACAAACCCAAACAAGTGTTGGGAGGGAGCACAGCCAGGGCAGCTAGCCCAGCTGGCCAATGGGTATTCCATACCATGTGACGTCATGCTCAGTATATGAATGGTAGGCGTGTTCCAGGAAATAGTGATCGCTACGTGGTTTTTGGTCAGTGGGGGGGGAAAGCGCGGGGGGTGAGCAATTGCATTTTGCATCCCTCATTTTTTTTTTTCTACTTTTTTTTTTTTTTTTTTTTCCCTTTTCTGTTCTATTAAACTGTCTTTATCTCAACACACAAGTTTTTCTCGCTCTTACCCTTCTGATTCTCTCTCCGTCCCACTGGGGGGGGTGGGGAGTGAGAGAGCGGCTGCGTGGGGTTTGCCTGCCTGCCAGGTTAAATTACGACAAATGTATTACAGGATAATTTTATCTGGGCTTGTTTCAGTCGCATTGGTTCTGGTATTTGAATTTGCTCAGAGGCAGGTCTGCAGGAGTTTGCTAAACCTTGCCTCTACATAGGTAACTCAGATCAATTTGCTTTTTCTTTTATATTTGATGTCTAGAAAGGAGTGCTCTGCCCTAATGTTTCCTTAAATCCTTCCTCCAGAAAGGAATTTCTATAATGGTCTATACTATAAATTCATTTACCTTGCAGTTCTGAATGAACTCTAAGAGAAATTCAAAAGAGAAATATTTCTTTCAAATCCTGTCAGTTAGTGCTTGGTTTATGGACCTCAAAAGGAAATCTATATCTTACAATCATCTTTTCTTTCATTATCCTTTTCAAAGTCTGATGCTTATTGATCCCCATTAACGTCTCAGCTATAGAGATTTCCAGCAGCAAGCAATTCTATAGATAAAATTAGTGCTATGTAAAAGAGAAAAGCACAGTTATGATTTGTAATTTGATGTGTTTTCAGTGTAACAGAATGATCCCTTTGCTTATGTTATGAAGCAAAGTTAAAAGGAGCAAATGATATGACTATTTTGTCATTGAATATCTGTCACACAGCTTCTTACATGTTTCTTACCATCAGGAACCTCCCTGGGTTGGGGCTGGGCTGAGGCTGGGCCGGGTGGTGGGCCTGCGGGTGGGCCCGGCTCAGGGGGCCCATGGCTGGGCAGGTCTGGGCTGTGGAGAGCTGGAGACCGGCCCTGCTGTGGCATCATTGGGGCAGGGGCTGAGGGCCTGCGGGGGCTGACACAGGGTCCTGGGCTGTGGGCAAGGTGGGTGTTGCCCCAGGGAGCCAGGCAGGGCTGGCCGTGTCCTCGGGGCCATGACATGTGCAATACACATGCCAAACCCTTCTCAGTAACGGTAGATGGGAAAATGGGACAATGGTCACAATTTATATCTTGAGACTTTCAGGTTGGACATTAGGAAAAACATTTTAACTCTGAGTGTAGTGCCTCACTAGAACAGATTACTCAGAGAGGTAGTGAAGCCCCCATCCTTGGAGGCTCACAGTACTCAGCTAGTCAAAGCTACACTGACCCCACCTCATGCAGGTGGCAGTCCTAGAGGTTAGAAAAGATGATGTCCAGAAGTCCATTCTGGCCAACACTTCTATGATTCTGTAATTCACTACTTCTCTGGTAACAGTCCCTGAAGAATAAGAAATTGTCCAATAAGAAATTGTCTCTGAAGAAGACTACAAAATGTGCATGTAAGAGTATGCAAAGAAGGAAATGTTTAGATAAATAAGCCTAAATATTATCCTGAAACACTACAATTGGATATATATTGTATATCTGTGCAGGAAAATAATCCTGTACAGTGAAATAAAAAAAAAAAAGTCTTGTGTAGGTTGTCCTGGGCTTTTTGGAAAGCACTATTTTAGGAGTTAAGATCTTGTCTGCCATATTTCTTTTGAAAGAAATTATAGAGGTTTGAATGAAGTACATATAAGATCCTATAATAATAGGAAGTGTGGTAGACAGGCAGGTGAGCTGAACAAAACGTAGAGGCTAACCTCTCTGGCACACTACTGTAAAGACATCTAGTTGCATACCCTTGTTGTGGTTTAACCTGGCAGGCAGTCAAACACCACACAGCTGCTCGCTCACTCCCCACCCTCCGCAGTAGGATGGGGGAGAGAATCGGAAAAAAAAAAAAAAAAATCATAGATTGAGACAAAAAAAAAATCATGGATTGAGACAAAGACAGTTTAATGGAACAGAAAAGGAATGGAAAATAATAATAATAATAATGCTAGAATATACAAAATGAGTGATTGATTGGTGAGCAATTGCTCACCACCCGCCGACTGATGCCCAGCCAGACCCCGAGCAGCGATTGCTGTTTCCCAGCCAACTCCCCCTAGTTTATATACTGAACATGATATCATATGGAATGGAATACCCTGTGGCCGGTTGGGTTAGCTGTCCTGGCTATGCTCCCTCCCAGCTTCTTGTGCACCTGGCAGAGCATGGGAAGCTGAAAAGTCCTTGATTAGTGTAAACACTACTTAGCAACAACTAAAACACATCAATGTGTTATCAACATTATTCTCATTCTAAATCCAAAACACAGCACTATCCCAGCTGCTAGGAAGAAAATTAATTCTATCCCAGCTGAAACCAGGACAACACTTCATTCAGTTTTATGCTAATGTGAGTGATGTTGGTCTCACCTACAATCTGACTAATTGAAATGACAGTTTCATGAGTCTCAAAATGTTTCCCTCCAAAATAGTCTGGAGATGCATAGGAAGATGGTTTTAATAATTCCACACTTAATAAAGGAGATGTAGAAATTAAATAATTCCCTGCTGGATTTCAGCAGATGCCTTTGTTTTCTCCCAAATATTTCCTGCTGTGTTTTTCATGCTTGGTGCTGAAGATTAAACAGAAAAACTAAAAGGGAAACAAAAAAAAATAGCCCTTTATGCTCCCAGTTATTCTCCTTCTGTTTTCATTTATGCCAAAAATAACTGTAATAACTGTAACTTTTTGACTTATTTCCTGCTACTTTTCATGATTAGATGTTGTACTTTGTAGCCCTAATAATAAAATTCCCCATAGTTGGGAAAATTTCTTATGGTGTTGTGTGACTACTATGAGAAGAATTATATTTATTCCTTTATTACTTTTCACAGAAGGTCATAGATCCATAGGCCATGGAACGAACCTGTGAATATCAGTGACAAATACGAGGCTTGCAGTATCATAACCACTAATATGAGTCCATCCCCAACATGGACAGAAATGGAGGTCTGAATGACATGACGGTAAGATCACTGACAATAGGAGAACAAATCTGCTCCAATAATAAAAGAACAATAAACTGGATCCAACATAAAATTCAGATTTGTCCCTCATCTGACATATCCTATATATCATATTTCCTGTGTACAGGATATGATAAATATCCTGTACAGGCAGAAGATAAAAGTAAACCCTAAGGTTCCCACTAAAGCATCTTGAGTGCGTACCACCCTTTGAACACGCAGTTGGATTTGAAGGAGTGGGATCAGTAAAAAAGGGAGTAAGTGTAGAATAAATACATTCATTGAAGAATGAATCTCCCAAATGTACTCTAGGCTCCAGAAGTTGTAGGATTTTCATTTTCTGCTTCTGCATCAAGTCAAGAAGGAACCTGGGAAGATGAGAAGATAGTACATCCCTAAGGAGGGCTATATGGGAAGGCCTCAGTTCCTTTAGTTGCAAGCCTGGATGAAATCTTTTTGGTCTCCTATATGAGTTGAGGGGTTTTCTTTCGCTTGGATTATCCTGTGCTGCTAAATTAATATATAAATATTATCCAACTAGTCTTTTAGCGGTTGGGATTGAGTATTTATAGCATTTTCAAAAACTAGTTCTTGGTTCTGAGTGCATATTTCACTGGCTAAAATTGCCTGTCATTTTCAGCTATTCTTACAAGGAAATGATTAGCAGTTCAAAAGACTAGCAGGTATGATTATCGTATCATAATATGTGTTTTTATACATGTAATCTGACCAACTCTGAAGCTAGGATAATGTTATTTCTTTAAATTCCAACAAAACAATTCAGTAAGCTTGCAGGGGAAGGGATTTAACTGTTAACTCTTGGCAGGTGATTAGGAACACACCAGCTATCTCACAAGTCTCAGGCAGAAAGGATATGGAGTGTGGAGAAAGCATTTCTAAAGAAGGAACCTCTTAGTATTTAAACCCCTGAAAAGAGTCGAGCTAAAATTCTTGTTAGCTGATTGTTCATTTATTGTAACTATATCCACAGCTGAAGAAAGTTCATTTGAATATCTGCATTACACAAACTCTAATTTTTGAGCAGACAGAAAAGACGTGTTGTCACATGGACATGTTCCTAGTGATGATAGTCACATCAGGTCTCGATGTTTTGGTGGTCCTTACAGATGGTAAGTAAAATCCAAAAGGGCTGCAATGGAAGCAGAAAGCTGGGTAGCTTATGCCAAATTTCAGTTCAGAAAATGCAAGAGAATATTTTGACAGTAGCAGAAAATTTCATTCAAAGTGATATAATAGTGGCAGAAAGCATAACTTGACAGCCTAGAGAAGTAATATTTCCGTCTGTTAATTTTGTGTAACCTGTGCATTTATTGCCATTTCTACTGTAGCAACAAACCCAGCATTTTCCAAAAGTGATAGGTAACGTAACAGGTTTGGAGAGTTGTCAGAGAAGCACTTATTGCAAGGGAAGATGCTTGTTTCATATTTATTAATATCTGTTCTCATATCTAGCATGTATGTAGGCATTTCAGTGTGAAAAATGAGTCATATTTGAAAATACATGAGCAGTTGCTTATTATTGGTATTATCATATGGGTTTCAACTTGCCACGTAAATACCAGATAATTTAATTGCCACACAAATCTCAAGCATTAAAAATTATCCCTTTGTTTCTCAGGCCTTGAAAATCTAGTGGATTTGCAGCAACGTGTAGTTAGCTCTGTCTAATGTCAGCCACAACTTCTGACATTATCTGTGGACATGCGGAACTTTTCTCAATTACAGGAAAAACAAGGCACATCCCTTTCTCCTTTTAATATCTTTGTTTATAAAGCTGCCATTTCAGGGTGCCTGGAAATGCAGACCATACAAGTCCAGTCCACTTAAAACATGAGAACACACTGAAAAATTTGACAAAGTTGTTATACAGCATGGCAACGTGTATAAATGTGATGTATTAATCATGTGAACAGTAAAGCATGGAATTAATTTTAACGTGACATTTGGTAATATACTTTATAAGGCTGCCCAGTGAAAATTTATAATATCTCTCTTATGTAAAATATATGAATAGTTAAACACACTGGGAACAAATAATGATTAACATGCAAAAATTTATGGTTTCACAAAACCTACATGTAGATTTTCAATTGTAGTAGAATTATACTGTAAACATTTTACAGCTATCCGAGCCAAAAGTGAGGAATGGATATACGCAACCAAATCCAGTGCATAATGTAAATTATATAATTTCACAATCTGTTCTTTCTAACAATTTGTAGCTGAATTGGAGCATATATATTTCAAGAAAACACCTAATTTAGAGATTTCAAGTGATGGACAAATCTCACATTCCTTCCTTACCTTTTCCATATGTGAATTACATCCAGCTAAACAAAAAGGTTTGAAACTAAAATAGCTAAGACTGAAACACCCAACTAAAAAATTGTCTTTATTTGATAACAAAGCCGAATATTGTCTTTATCAATGAAAGGTATCTTATTTTTAAGACTTTCCAAATGATGTGCTTATGGCATTTGTGATATTTCAGAATGCAATGGGAGTTGCCAAACCCAGCAGGTGAGGCTACCACAGCTCCATGTCCCCACGTCCATCCTGTAGTGAGACTGGACCTAGGCATGTATTCCCAATAGGTATACATACATACACACATGTATACAGCACATATATACACACATATCTGGGTGCACAAATTAACATACAGAAACACTGGCACATGTGGCCTAATCCTGTCCCCCTCATGGCATCTTCCAGTTAGTGGGAAATATACATATATCTGTATTTGTATATACATACAATTATGGATGCCCCAGTAAATGGCTTAGACACTCGTCTGCCCAGTTCCTGGCCCTGGACCTCCTCGCCTTCCAGTTACCTCTCATCCCCACATGCACACCGGCACCCACACACATGCACTATGGGTCTCTCCATAGCTGGCGGCCACAGCCCTGCTCCAGCTGCCAGTACAGACTGCCTTACACACCAACATACACCACACACATCAACGCACTGTGGATCTCTCCAGTAACTGGCCTCAGACTCTGTTTACCCAGGACCTGGCCCTTGGATCCTCCCATCCCCAATTGCCTCATGCACAGACATACTCAAGCAAATGGGTGGGTCTCTCAACCAACCCACACAGATGGACGATCTCCTCAGTCATTGGCTTGGACCTCTCGGTCCCTCCAGTAGCCAGCTCTCAGGTTCTCTGGTCTCTCCAGTGTTCAGCAGAGGCTTATGGCTGCTTCAGTAGCTGTCTCCCAAATCTCACGCATACATGCAGAATAGAGAGTCCTTCTACCCAGGAAAATAGAAATGGAGTTTAATAAGAAGACAGGACAGGCTGCACTGATCAGGCATGTGCCTGTACAAGCACATGGCCAGACAAGTGTCCTGACTAGCCCCTGTTTACATGTGACCATCCCCTTTTAGCCCCTCATCTATTTTTTCACACTTGTTCCTCCACAAATCACCTTGATCCCTCCCTTTCCTCACCCCCACCTCTTCCCCCAAACATCCCATAATAAGCCTTGTACAATCCCAAGATTATCTTCTGCACCCATAATGAGTCCCATGTGTGGGTATATAGGGCAGTAGGCAGTGAGCTGACCCAGAGAGCCTCTTGACTTGACTCATCATGATGGATTTCACCCTAGACCATGGATCTCCTGGGACATCCCTGGGAAGGACTGGGTTGGGGGCTCATGTCTCTGATGGGGTTATTGGTGATCCCCTGCCCACCGTCGTATCTCTGTGCCCTTCTGTCTGAGTGGAGATGAACCTTTTATCAGATAATCTGACACATAATTCTGGACTTTATTAGTGATAATCAATTTTAACATACATAAAAGAAGTTTGTAAAGTGTGAGAACTAAGAGTTCACTTACCGTACTTCAAAATAGAAGTTTCCGTATAATGTAAATTAGTTTAATGTTGCATACAGTATCATGCTGTGTCAAGATTTATGAACCTATAAATATAAAAAGAGAGCATGAAGTCTCTGAAGTCTATTTTAACTAAAATTGGCATCTCATGTCCTGTGTTGTCTTAGAAAAAGATATTTAATGACAGCTTTTATAAGACATGAAAGAGAAAAGGAGGAATGTGGAACGTAAAGAGCAAAGATGGAGACTGCTTGGTATTGGTTTCTATAATTAATTTGACAGCACCATTTAATACAACATCTATTACGAATATTTAAAGCCACTATTCTTGGAAAAAATTGAGAGCCACTTAATTTTTCACTCAGTCACCTGTTAATGGCTTGAGATTATTTTAGTCAAAATACAGCTCAATTAAAAGGGGATCTCCAGGACACAGACTCTGAAAGCACGTCAAGGGAGAAAGGACATACTTGCACTTCAGCAAGGAATAAACTAAAGCATTCATAGTTCTGTTGAGCTAATGAGTTTTATCCAGCATGCACCAGTTAAATTCAGTAGACTATAATCTGGGATCTGGAACTTGGCCAAAGCCCATTTTATCCATAATGTTAAATAAAGACTTGGTTGCTTTTTTCCATTAAAAGACTTTTATAAATTCAAACATATTTTTTGTAATTATTCATTGCCCTGTGAAGAACACAGGTCCTCTACAGAATTGTAGAATTGAACCATATTACATTTTAAATTCATAGTCTTTTACTGTCTGCTTTTATTAAGTCTGAAGAAAAAGAACAGTGCAAAAGACAGATTTGTTCACTTCCTTTTCAACTTTTGTATATTTTTGTGCAGCAACTGTATTACCCTGTCTATGATTAACTAATGGATTTTTTAAAAATCTGGACATTTTGGGTTATTAATAGAAAATATTGCATGAAAATGCAGTTACTTGTTATCATTAATAAAGGAGCATGGGATCAGAAAAAACACTGGTAGCATACTTAACTCGAGAGATTTAATCAAAATGCTTATAAAAGATTCAGCTAAATGATATAAAAGCTTAAAAACATTTATTTAAAGAAAATGAGACAGTGCCACACAGCTGGGCTTGTAATATCATTTGTTTATAATTTATGTCATTTCAGGACAGAAGAAACCCAAAGATTTTAATCAAATAATGAAAATATAACCACATTGTATGTGATGTAAGTAGAGCTAAGGGAACTGGAAAATGGTGGACTATAATGACAGGAAATAAAAAACATGAATACTTTGCCACGCATGTCATATGGAAACCAGTAATAGAAAACAGCTCTCTCTTTTCATGTTGTGTGAGAAAGAAGACCAGAAAAGATTGAGTATCTAATTATAATCACTGTTTATAAAGGTAAGAGTAGGAGGAAACTCAAATTAGTCTTTACTGACAGTATGGAAAACTTTTATCTCAGGGTTGTAAAAGGACTATTTTTTATGCCCTCACAGACTACTTGGCAGCTGAGGCATTTTCAAGAAGTCTTGGTGCCTGAAAGACCCCGATTTGCCAAAAGAAGTGTTTCTGACAAAAGAGAGTGTTACCAAATTTCTCAGTTAAAAATACAAATGTTTTAAAGGTATCAATATTTTGATTGAACTTCTGATAAATGATGCATTCTGGTTTCCTCATTTGAGGTGGCATTTTCTTCTGAAAGCAAGGTAATTATAGTAACAGATTAAATAAAGTAAAGAGTATGTATAAAACTTTTGATTGCCCAAGTTGTTTTAAAAAGATTACTTTTATTGTGAAGGTTGGTCAAGATTTTTACATTTCATCGTGATACAATGCAGTGAAATTCTATCGACAGCAAATAGGCATCTATTATTTTTGACATGAAAATACTGGACTATAATTTCACGTTTAAAAGATGCCTATTACTTACATTTCAGACTAAATTTCTTAATCATCAGACATATGCGTTTCCATTTTTAATCTGTTCTCTAAGAAGGGAAGTTGTATATCTCAAAGCTTCATTGCGCCATCTAATCATCTTGAACAAAGAAATGGGCTTTGTACTGTGGCTCCAGGGGCTATATATTGCAGTGCAGTGGGGTTTTTGCTGAGAAAATGAACCAGCAGGCTAAATATTTAATTCTGTTGACATTTAGCTTGACATCTACAGCTGGAACAAACTGTCAGAGAGACTCATGAAAAGAAAGATGGTGTCACTAATAGCCGGGTTACAAGAGATATGAACATGTCATGATATATTGCTGTGGGAGATCAAAGCTTGTCTGAGTACCAGTTCCTTAGCGTGCCGTCCCAGATAGACTAATTAACACATGGAGCCAGGAGAGAATCTTGTGGCATTCATTTTGCACAGAAATGCTCTTTCAGCTTTATAAATCAAAGCCTGTAGCTCAAGTCACACGTGTGAAGGTTGGGCAGGCCTGGTGGCTATTCATTGTTAACGGTCTTTGGGAATAGCCTCACACAGGGCTTTAGAAAGCCTGGGCCTGGATGTGAAAGAAAAATGCGAGTGTGTCTGTTTAACTGTACAGGAAAAAGCCCATTTAGCAGCAATATCACCTCATTTTCCAATTGGAGGGGAAGAATAAGACAGAGGACTAAGAAAGTACCTGAAATACAGATATTTGTATATTAAATCTGGACTAGCAATTTATTAGTAGGAAAAAAAGAGTGCTCTATTTTTTTCCAGTACCCTCTCTACTAGCTTTGCTTTCACCTTCACGTGGGTTTCAGAAACAAATACCAAAACAGAGACTATCTCATAAAGAACATCCATCCAGCAGCTCCACCATTTAAAATGAAGATCTCTTAGCTCCTGCATGTCCAGTAAATCTAGAAAACAATTATCTTTAAGCATTCAGGCATAAACTATGCAGTGTGTTCTTGGAAAAAAAAAAAAAAGCTCCTTAACACTCCCCCCACCCCCCCTCCAATAATCAGAATCCTATAGTGGGCTGTTGGTAGGTACAGCTTCACCTGCACTAACTTCAATTCCCAAATATGAACATCTAAGTATATTCTCTTTCAGAAGAACTGATATAAAACCAAACCTAATGGAGTTTGTTCTCTGCCCAAAGGTGAATTACCTTCTATCAATGGGTTAGATGAGGTAGAGATACAGCCCAGTGAAGGTATATCCAACCTGTCTTTCTGTACTTACAAACACATTGGGCAGGAGTAAAGAGATGAGAGACCCTTGCACTGGGTATCTTCCATGCAGACCAACCATTTCTGAGTATTGAACTCCAAAACATTCATGAAGAAAGCCCAGAGAGTTGCAGTGAACGCAGTTAAATCCAGCTGGCGGTCCTGGTGTTCCCCAGGGCTCAGTTTTGGG
>NW_009234680.1:0-18220 GCF_000690835.1 Fulmarus glacialis | reverse complement strand
TGTGTGAGACGAGCCTTGGACACCATTTCATCCCGGTAAAGTACTCGCAGTCCCTTCGGTCAGCCCTTCCTGGTTTTGAACTTACACAGTTCAAGAATGAGGTAACAGAGAGCATTTGATCCCAGACTGGCCACACTGTGACCTGAGATCCGGGATGCTCCTAAAATAACATCAGTCTATCCCCCCATAAACAGTTGGTAGATGCTCTGAAGAGTAGTTGGTAGAACAGTAGAGGATTAGGGCAGCTACAGAATGTCAGCCAGGCTGACAAAGAGGTTCACACACTGTCACTCTGCCAAGAAGTTTGGATAATTATCTCTGTCTTCATTAGAGAAGTGGAAATTAAGAGGAGATTTCATCTTGTTACCTAGACTATTCCCTTTCACAATGAGTGATTGTGCTATAGTTACCTTTACTATATATATCACTTAATAATAATACAGTTAATGTGTATCCATGGGAGTGTTGGAAGGGGAGTTCTTTAGCTATAGTGGCATAACTAAAGCAAAATCATTTCAGCATTTAGGATAACTATTAGACAAATGTGAGAAAGAAACCAATCTCTCTGTGCTGTCCTGCCTTCCTTACGCACCCCAAATCTTCTTTTTTAGTTTTTAGTAAGGTTTTAGAGCACACTAGAGGTATAAAATTGGGTGCTGGGAAAAGAGAATGAGGTATGTTGGTTAGGAAGAGAGATTTGGAATTAACTGCTTTCTTAACCTGCCATTTCTGGCATGGCTCGAAGAAAAAGTGCCTTACCTTTTCTGTGCCTCAGAGTAATATGAGAATAATGATACCTGTCTTCTCTCTTGTATGTTCTTTTAGATCTCTGCAAAAGCTCTAAGCATAGCTATTTGTAGTTAATTGAATCTTTAAAAATAAACTTTCATAAATGCAAATTTAATACCGAGATTATATTATCCACTATTAAATTGTGCATTGATCTTTTCTATTTGATCCCCGTATTAATGGTATTTTCTGGGACACTGTCTTAACAGGAAGTGGCACAGTAAGATTTCTCAAAGCACAGCCTAGGGATAAATTCATTCCTTGTCCTAAAATGTAGCTGCAGCTGTGCTTTCCCTGTAGAGTCAGGGCAGAAGTAAATAACTCTAAAATTTTTTGTTACTGAACTCATCTTGTCACTGATTTTTACTCTTTGTAAAAACTCAGAACCCTGTCATTTCACTGTGACGTTTATATCGGAGTCCCTGTTCCAGTGCTTTGTCCTTACAGGATCCTTTTCATCTATAGTACTCAAAAACCCTCACAAAAGTGGTAAATATCCTCTGTTATCATTCTACAGATGGAAGAACAGAAGGATAGCAAGATTGGCTCCTTGTTGCATAGCAGAGCTAGCAGTATAGTCCAGCTCCCCTGGTTCCTAGTCCAGTGCTTCCTTTGTTAACCACACTGTGTTCATATTTTGCAGCCATACCATTATCAAATGTATTTATACGATTTCTAATTGTCGGCATGGCCCAAGGAGTCTCTGGGCCCAGGAGGCCCAGCTTAACAGAATAGGCTACCATTTCTACGTATGAAAAGTAACTGTGACATGGAAAATAGGGAAGCATAAATCTGCTTTTGGAGATTTTAAAATGCCTGCATGTGATACTGAAATTAAGGATTTACTGCTCTGTCTCTGGAAATACCTATCAGTTGCACCAGTGTTCAGCAAGATCTTGGAGAAAGAGAAAAAAGGGTTAAAGGAGAAGCAGCGGAGGCAGCATAGCTCAGCCCAAGCTTCTAGTACTGGACTGAAGGAATGTCTCTTGGGACAGAAAGCTCTCGCTACTGCAGAGATTTCTCAGAACAGAAACTGAGCTTAATGTCTCTCAGAGTCCTACCCCCACAGACTAGTAATGAGAAGGGAATCTGTAACTTGGAATTCTGCTGGGGAGGATAATTGTCTCTGTGCTGGCTTTTCCATGCCCCAGTGAGTTCACACTCTGCACTGTGAAACCTTTTCTGTCTTAGAAATAGGACACCGCTTCCTGTTCATCCCTGTGAGCCCTTAGCACTCGCATCTTGTCCAGTAAACTTCTGGCAGTCATATCATAAACAGTTTGTTGCTTTCTTGGGGTGGCAACATGAAAACGGACTAGTGATTTATTTAATGTGAGATGCCTGAGAATTCAGGCTGAAATAATTGCATAGCAGTCAGTCTCTTTTCTTTCTTTCCTTCTTTTATCATTATCATATGCTTCCTCCTCTCCTTTCAGGTACTAGAATTTGATGTTTGTCTTTACATTCCTCTCTGGCAAGCCCACATTTGCCTCCCTCTTCATTGCTAGTATGATCTTCACCTTCTCAGAAACCATGAGCTCAGAGCTATCTAATAAAGCTGCCATGGTTTTCTGCATGCCATCGTATAGCTAGAAACTTTAATGGCTTTAACATATTCCCTGAGGAGATACGTATTTCACTCATTTGTTTGTACCCTCTGACTGGACAGGACACAAGAAACTGGAGTTTGCTGGAGGAGCTGGATTAGGAATGCACTTCATATGTCTAAAAACCTGCCTTTAAAAACTGCACAAATGCAGGATTCGTATTGTTTTATTTATCACTCCCTTTGTCGGTCTGTGTGAATGTCTAACAAAATACAGTTAGAGCTGACCTTCTATTGACTGTTCTCAATCTCTCCTCTCTTTTTATTCTGATGCAGGTAAAGGATTTTAGAAATTTCCTTGGGAACATTCTCTTTCTTCCAAACTTGGAGTCTTACACTTATTTTTTACTTTTGCTGCCTTTGTCAGGTCTATCTAGGACTCCAGCTCCTAGATCCTTCCTCTCCAAGATCGGACAGAATATCCGTTTGGGTACACTAGGAAGATGCATCTGGTACATCCATTGAAAAAAATCATTGTTCCAAAAGAAGCCTGCTCAAGCCAAGAAAATGTGCTTTCAGGTTTTCCTGGTATTTTCTGATGTTAAAATTGGATGGTCAGGGTTCGCATTTAAGCACTGTTGCCAGAGCCTATACAAATTCCTTCTTAAGCGAAAGGGTTAAGATGAAGCATAGTATTTAATCATTACAATGAAGAAACCAGAGTTGCCACGTAAAAATCGTATTCCAGTGGTGCTATAGAGAAACTTCTGAAAGAGAACTTCAGGATTTAGCTTCGTAATTTTGAAGGGACTGGAAATGAAAAGCAAGTTTGGGAGGAGAATGTAAATGAAAGTTATGGCAGAATTAAGTTCACATTGTGTATGTATGAAAAAATCTGGAAAACACCTCAGGAATGCAGTAGAAAATTGGAGCAGCCATGGGGAGGGAATAATAACGTTCAGCCTAATTTTGGTCTTCCCTACATCCAGTCAATGCTGAGTGACAAAAAAGCAACACTGTGGGGAACAGGAAGCCAATTGCATTAATGGATGACTTCCAAATGGGCATTTTGTAGTATTTTTTATTTTGTAGTAATTTTTTATTTTCTATTTTTTTTTCTTCTATTTTTTATCTTCAAGTTTAATTTCCTTCATACTCTATGTGAGAGAAGTGTAGCTTTCAGTAGCAGGGCAAAAAGCCACTTAATACATTACATTTTCTTTTTCTAGCTTATAACTCAGGCAATGAAATTGTATCTTTACATAATCTCTAATTTTATACCCAGGACCAAGTTCTAATCTCCGCTGCAAAGGAACAGTCTTGCTTGTGCTGCAATTAGTTTTGGGTTCTTCAGTCAAACACTGAAATTTGAGGGCACCTTTGCCGTGTTCTGTCCCCTGTGATAGTTAGTTCCTCCAGTAAAACATTGGCTACATCCACGCTTTCTTTTTTCCCCCTCTACGAATCTTTGATGAGTTGGTGCCAAGAAAATCCAGGTAGCAAATAAGTAGGATTTGAAGCTGGTTTTCTTCCTGAAGTTGAAGCTTTGTGGGCAGTGAGAAGACCTATAGTGCTTAACATTGTACAGTGTAGAGATAATTGGGTGAGATGTAAGCAAACTGTTTTCTTGTCAGCAGGATATGGTAGCTCCACAGCTAGACTACCTCCTTGCCTGATTTCAAATGAACTTGGACATCTGTCAATGTCATATAGAACAGACGTCCATGAACAGCAGTGACTGCGCAAAAGTTGGGACTTCTGGATTCTATTGCTGGATTCATGATCAGCTTAAAGAATGTACTGGGAAAGTCACATTGCTTCTCAATGGTTGGATTTTGACTTCCCTTTGTCAAATCTGTCAAGTACCTTTAAGACTATTGATCCTTACCTTGGCTCAATATCTCACAGCAAAGCCTCTTCGTTAAGTATGGAACAGCTGGTTGTAAAAACACAAGTTGAATGTGTCTCTTGTGTTTTCTCCTGTATGCAGAAAACCTGCTGGTTCTTACTGTTGCCACCAAGCAGACTGAGGGATTCCAACGCTTTAGAAGATCAGCCCAATTCTTCAACTACAAAGTCCAGGTGATGGCTAGCAGCCTTAGTGGTGGTTGGTCAAAGGGAGTTTTGAAGTGTGGAATGGGTAAGACTTGGCCACAAAGTGATAACATAGAAGCTCAGGAGAGGACACAGCTACTGAGCTGGCTGAAAAATACTGCGACTGGGGCATTTCTGCAGCAGTCTCTTATTCCATCCTGAGCGTTGTCTTGAGATGAGATCCATAACTCCTGCTTAAGGGAGCCCCATGGCACTTTTCCATTGCGATGCCAAAACACGCAGTACAGAGTGTGCTCCTGTCCCTGTTGCTGAGAATGCTTTGTTACTGTGCTATGTGTTACTCCTACTGTCCATCCCAGAGAATGGTTCAAAGGCTGGCATATATACCTCATCCATCTGTCCTGATGCTCGTTTTTTTGTTGTGATTTGCACTGGGAGTTATCAGGACTAGTAAGGTTGTCGGTTCTGGTCCTTTCTGGTGTGTCTTGCCAGGAAAGTGACCTATTCAGTGGACCCTGTGCCTGTCGTTCTTTAGGTGCTGGGGCTGGATGAGGAATGGCAGGGTGGAGATGACAAGAAGCCAGCAGGAGGTGGGCAGAAGGTCCGTCTCTTGAAATCAGCTTTGAAGCATCATGCAGATAAGGAAGACTTGATCATCCTTTTCATAGAAAGGTAATGGGTTGGAATGTATTTGCCATGAACTGAATCATAAGGCTGTTTGGACAGGTTCTTACTAAGAAGAAATTAACTGTGAAGTAGATTGCTTTTGGAAGGTGTGTCCAGACCTCCTCCGATTTTTTTCCCCCTGAATTCTCTGCAGTTGCCTGAGAGTTGCTCAGAGCTGCATCCGTGGCAGCTAGGATTCCAACTCTTGCATAAAGTTGATAGCATTATACCTGTTTCTGCCAGGGTGGAATTTGGCTGCCTCTGTCTGCAGAGAATGAGCAGACAATTTCTGTGGATCTAAGCCTGTGTTTTATAAGGTGAGGCAGGCTGCAATACAATCCTGAGAGCCAAGAATTACTCTGCCAGAGAAATGTGAAGAGAGAAAAGGACGGTTTGGAGTCTCAGTATCTTTTCATATGCCCAGCAACAGGCAGGGCTGGGATCCCTGTATCTGTCTCTAGCTCCCATGGCAGGAAGATCATCTTTTGCCCCTCTGAGTGTCTACGTGCGTCTAGAGAAATTGGGAATGAGTAATCTCTGGAATGAGCAACTTCTTCACTCACCAAAATGAGTTTGAACTATGCAAATCCTCTTGCAGAAAATGCAAGTCTCATTCTGGGAGTGTCACCTGGGAATTCAGTTCTAGCCAGGCGGCGGGAGTGCAGCATCCAGTGACTAGTGTCCGGTATAGGTTCCTCCTGAAGATTTGCAGGGAGCTCAGTGGAGAGTGGCAGGATGCCAAAAGATATAAAAAGCATGACCTATGGGTTTGTTTAATCTAGAAAGGAATGGCAGAGTAATTCTTCCTCCAAGAAGTAAAAAGTTGTTACAAACAGTGAGGGCACCAGGGCTTCACAGTTCCAAATAGGGGAAAAGCAAGAAGAGATCAGCATGTTTTGCAGCTTGGAAGATTTGTTTTTATCATCAGTGAAAACTTTGTAAAGATAAGAATGGGAATAAGTTGCCCCAAGCCAGTGTGAATCTTCTGCAGTGGAAAGTAACATCTTCCACTCTATGAATAAGATTGCACTTCAATTAGCTATAATTATGACAAAAAATGTAATACTGTGAAGCAGAACTAAAAGAAAGGGATTCCTAAAGAATTAGCTGTTTCTAGAAACTTTTCACGCTGACATGTTTTTCTGACTGCGTTCCTTTCTGTCCCTTTCTTGTCTGTCTTTTACTCTAGCTATGATGTACTCTTTGCTTCGGGCCCCACAGAACTGCTGAAGAAGTTCAGACAAGCCAAGAGCAAGGTGGTCTTCTCAGCAGAGAACTATATCTATCCTGACAGAAGGTTGGAAGCCAAGTACCCTCAGGTGCGAGATGGAAAGCGCTTCCTGGGTTCTGGAGGTAAGACGCAGAACCTTCTTTCAGCTGAGAACCTCTCTCAGCTTTTTCCCCCTATTAGAAGGCCTTTGGGAGAAGTAGCAAGGGTCCAGGTGTGGAAAGCACCTTTACAGAAGATGGTGCAAGCTGAAGCCCGGTGCATAACTGGCCGTAATGGAAAGACTAACAATGCTCCTGTCTTTTACCTGCTGGAGGGGACATAGCTATGAATTGCCTGTAGAGGATAGGAACCTGCTCCCTATCCCTTCTCCCTTTTCAGTGAGACTTGTCATTCAGGGTGTGGGTATCTGAGCTTTTCTGATGCTGGAGATTACAGGTTTGATCCTGGTGTCATTCCATGTTGGGAAGTGCGGTCTATACATGCCTTTGCTGAAAGCTGGTGTACCTCTGCAGCAACACAGGGTGGAGTGAGACTTTGTGTGAAAGAAGTGAGAGTATACGTATACAGGAGTACTTCCCTTTTTTGGTTGTATGGGTTGAAGCACCTCTTTATACTTACTCCCACAGGCTTCATAGGTTATGCTCCAAACCTGAAGAAGCTTGTGGAGGAGTGGAAAGGACAGGACGATGACAGTGACCAGCTCTTCTATACGAATGTCTTCTTGGATCCAGAAAAAAGAGTAGGTGTAGCTAGATTTTGGGATTAGGAGGAGTTGTCTGAGAAGCATTGCTGTTAATCCTCTGTGCAGTATCCCTGTTGACAGTAAAAGAAGTTAATCACATACATACTGACCCTGAATTACTGCCCTGGCATCCTTACATGAAAAAGGCCAGTAGTATGTCTAATTACCCATTTTCTTTCTGAAAATTTGCATTCTAGCCTCTACCCCCTTGTTCTATTATTAGCAGTTTTTATCTTTAAGCTTAAAATGTGAATGGGAAGATAGATGTCTTAAAACAAGTCTTACTGGAAACTCATACTAGTATCTGTATGTGCTGATGTTTAAAGCTATTGAGTGTGGCAGAACTAACCAGCCTCCTCCCAGGGGATGTGAAACCCAGACTTTTAAGTGTGTATCCTCCCTGCAGAGTGCGGTGCTGACTTAGAGATATCCCACCTAGCGCTCAAGTATATTGTAGGTAAAGGGGCAGATGAGGCCTGAGCAGATTTGAGGTGATAAAAGGGACGAAGGTTCACAGCCTGGTAGCCACTGTTGTGCCACAGGACAGGGACCGTAGGCATACAGTGGGTAGTCCGGCTGAAACAAAGAGGCTGCCACTGTCTTCAGCAAACACCTCCAGATCCTGACTGACAAAATCTGCGTCAGCCTATGTAGCATGCCACGTAACGTCATACAGAAGCCTGGAATGGACCCTGGAAGCATCATTGCCGTTCCAGCATGGTGTGGTGCGCTGGCCGAATCATCCAGCCCACAGGGTGATTCTGCTTCTGTGTCCCTGCCCAGTTCTGCATTACGCAGTGCAGTCTGTCCCTGGGGGACACCACAAATGCATGGGAACTAAGAAGTCAAACTGTAACAGTAAAGTCAAGAGGAAGCATTTGAAATAGGAAACTGCTTTCAGACTGATTAGAGAAGGAGTTGCACTTCTTTACCAGCAAGGCTGGTAAAAAATTCAGAACAGCTGCACTTTTTTCCTTCCCCAAATCTGAATATGACCCATGGTATTTTAACATGAACAGTTCCTTTAATGTTCTCATCTGCAGTTCTGGCCCTATGCCACACAAAGGCTGAGTAATTCCACTGACTTGGCATTCAGACAGCGGATGCTAGCACCCTGCTGTCCTTTACAGTAATCAATCTTAATAGATGCCTGGAGGGACACTGAACTCTGTTAAGTCAGAGCTGGATTTTAGTCTGACAAAAATCCAGTCAGAGTGTGACTTCCAGCAGGGGATAAAAACAAAGACTGCATGAGCTGGCCTTGCACCCTTACTGTGTTCTGGTTTGACACTGGTACCTGGAGCAACACTTGGGGTAATGCTCGCCCTGTGGATAGATGGCAAGAAGCTGTCTTCACAGCAGATGTTTTTGCTATCTTGGCCTTCCTGCGTATTACACGTGGGTTTTATATGACTGTGCTGCAAATGTACTTCATTAATCTGCTGCTTATTATTGACACACCCACAGCACCTTTAAAATGTTTATTTGCATGGTTTTGCCTAATATAATATGTTTAAATTGTTTTAGAAAACGGCGAATTGTCCCAGATTCGAGTGAAAATGAGGATTAGCTGGGAGTGTTTAGGCTTCAGAGCTTGGAGAGTACGGAAATGATTATAGGAATGTGATATATCTTTGCTCAGCATAGGGTCTCTCACATGTAAAGAATGGATGCCCGCTTATGTTCTAATTAAGGTTATTTATCTCATTCTTTTAAAGGAAAGTATCAACATCAGTCTAGACCAAAGAAGCCGGATCTTCCAAAACCTAAATGGAGCATTAGGTGAGATGGAAGAAGGAAGCTCATTTCTCCTTGGAATGCAACTGCATGCTGACACCAGAAATAAAGTTGTGTTGTGGCTGAAGGGATTAAATTTCAGAAATTCCTGTCCCTGCAGAATAAG
Source organism: Fulmarus glacialis (assembly GCF_000690835.1). Classification (NCBI taxonomy): domain Eukaryota; kingdom Metazoa; phylum Chordata; class Aves; order Procellariiformes; family Procellariidae; genus Fulmarus; species Fulmarus glacialis. The sequence continues at coordinate 9,288 of NW_009234680.1, read as the reverse complement.
CCTCAGTAAAAAACCTCTGCCAGAGTTCTGGGATTTATTTGCAATTCCACTGCGAGCAACTAGGTTCTCATTGCAATTCCCTTCTTCACTTGGGGGAATGCAGGTCAGGTTTTCCATCTTACACCTCCTTGCCACTTTGATCTCCAAGCATGTCGGATTGCATTAGCCTTGGGGATTGAAACTGGGAGGGACTTCAGTGCAAGTAATAACACATAACCCTGCCTAGGGCTTGCTTGTCTTTCCGCTTCAGAACTGTGTGTGGAATGCCACAGAAGGTGAGATGCAGCCAGACGCTGCCTGTGCGCGCCCACTGACCATACCAGGCTTCAGACCTGCCCTGCTGATTGATTGATTTTGCTAGTCCTGGCAAAAGTGATTCACTTACTCTCCTGATACTACTGCCTAATGTTTTCAGTTTATAGCCTTGCACCACTCCATCTTTATTCCAGTCAGGTAAAAAATGATAACGGCAGTGTAATCTTTGGCTCCTGTGCTCACTATAACGATAGATTGGAGCTTGGATGTGTGCTAGTCTGTTTTCCAAAGGATTTTGTGTGGTTGTGTTGAGGAGATATCTTGGATGATCTCTGCCAGGAGGATGGACTTTTGTCTGGGGTGAAAGAGAGAGACGGCAGGTGCATAGAATGCTTGGGTGAGAAGGGCTGAGTCCTCCCTGGCCATCAATAGCTGTTCCTCACAGCACAATTTGTCAATGCCAGTGGTGAAAGACTGTTTCAGTGTGGCTTCTGCCAATTCCCGGTAGAAGGCATGTTTGTCAGCCCAGCAAGCTGCACTCTTTGTCCAGCTTCCCAGCCATCCTCCTGTTACCTCACAGGATCATTCTGAACATTTTTTTCTCCTTTCTGGATATGGTCTGTAGCCCTTAAACCACTTGTGCATGGTTATCCATGTCTATGCTTTCATCATTCAGCAGTTGTTCAGTAGAAATGAGGCATTGTGCTGCTAATTACTAATAAAAGCCTTCCGCTGTTAACATGATGGCAATGTCATTTCCAGATGAGGTAGTTCTGAAGTTTGAAAACTCACGAGTCAGAGCAAGAAACTTGTTATATGACACTCTGCCTGTGGTGATTCATGGAAATGGACCCACCAAGGTAAGTGGGCGTCCTGAGGGAAAGATTTGATATGTATTTGTTTCAAAGTGACCCTTTAGGCTCGAATGTATCGGGTTACTGTCTTCCCATATATTGACTTTCCCTGTGTACATTTACATTTGAGAAACAGTAAGTGGTCCAGGTTCATAGCAGCAAGATGGGTCTGGTTCAAAGATCAGCATGTAATTAGACCCTCAGGCTGTCATGCTTTTTAGATTCTTTAGTCCAAGAAGAAGGTAAATGAAGTTCCGATGAAATATGATCTTGCACTGGGGGTAGATGCAAAGAAAATCCCCTGCCCTGTAACACGTAGCATGGCAAATTGCCTTTTGCAGCTGCAGTTGAACTACCTGGGAAACTACGTTCCTCAAATATGGACATTTGAGACTGGCTGTACTGTGTGTGATGAAGGTCTGCGAAGCCTCACAGGGTTTAAGGTAAGGCTGATGTCTATTCAAAGCTCTCAAGACAAGTCTTACAATTACAGTGGGATCTTTTGTGTCTGAGCCACCACTTCTCTCCTCTTCTCACTGAATGTAGGATGAGGCATTGCCAATGATTCTGATTGGCATTTTCATCGAGCAGCCCACCCCATTCCTCTCCCAGTTTTTCTTGCGGCTTCGTAACCTTCATTACCCAAAGCAACGAATCCAGCTCTTCATTCACAACCATGTAAGTAAAGTTGGCCTGTGATGGTCATAGCAAATGTGGGGAAAATGTATACCTCCTCCTGTACTGTAGGCACCTTTGCAACCTTTGACTAGACTTCCAGGCTCTGTAATCCCAGTACTTATCTGCAATGGCACCTATAAGATAGCTCCATCCAGCTGTAGAGATGTGGAAGTGGGAAGAACCGTTGCTCATCTGGTTTGGCATTTTGAAGAACAGGAGGCTGAGCAGCCTGGGGTAAGCCCATCTCATCTGTTTTTCCTTATTTTTCCTTTGGCATAGGAGCAACATCACTTGATGCAGGTGGACTCTTTTGTTAAAGAGCATGGCAAAGAATATCTTGCCATCAAAGTGATTGGACCAGATGATGAGGTGGAGAATGCTGAGGCACGTAACCTGGGCATGTAAGTGAAGAGGCCATACGTGATGGCTAGCAGAGTCAGCCTGTGTCCAAGCTAAGGCAGTCCAGTTTTTCTGAGTGTCATCACTATCAAGCGGATGTTTCTCTTCTTTCAGTCACCTTCTTCTTTCAGTTTTCCTAGCATTAACTCCCCATGCCCATTATATATTGGAAAAAAATCATCAGCCCCAATACCAGCTCCTTTTCTCCAATTTCAGAAACCAAGTTCTCACTGGTCCTTTGCTCTGTTAGAAGGATAGCCCTGTACCTCCCACCCTCATCAAGCATATGCCCAGTCATAAATCACAAAGAATATGCACCTATATCTCTGAAGAGGAGGAGTGTAGAAGTAAAACTAAGAGCTAGTGGCAGAGTATCTTCCTGATACTTCCTGAGTATATTGTGATCAGGAGGTGCGAGTTTGAGCTCAGGTCTGGATTTGGGCCACTCGTAAATGGGAACCTCTTCAGTTTGTGCTGGGGAAACAGTTTGCTAAATGTTGATTTTGGCTGTGTCTCAGTGCATGCTATTGGATACTGAATCTGATGTACTTGTACTACGCTAGTCTTCTGGGTTGTTATGTTAAACTGAACTTTTCTGAGCACCCAGAAGAAGACCTTTAGTCTACAAGGTGAGGGAAATCCTGATGTTCTGTCCCTTGTCTTGTCTAGGAGGATTTTGATGTGAGTTTTCTTGTTCTCTGGCTATAGGGATTTGTGCAGAAAGGATCCTGACTGTGACTATTACTTTAGCCTGGATGCTGAGATAGTTCTGAAGAACACAGAAACGCTAAGAATCCTGATTGAACAGAATAAGTAAGTTCTTTGGTCTGAGCAATTCTTACTGGTCATCTTTCACATGAGGAAGACAGTGAGCTCTTTTATCACTGAGATGTGTAAGGCACTAGGAGAACTGTGTCAGAGATGGAATGTTAGACAAACAGCTCTTATTTGGTCTTTTTTTACTGTAGTTGTAATCCCTGGATTTTAGGCAGTGGATGTAAATCATCCCTAGTTTTGTCTTTATATAGTCGCTAGAACAAATTGGATTCTAGGAGACCTGCTGCAGGGTGCAGTTAGAAAGAAGATTGTGACCGTATTTGCCCTTTCATATGTGGAATTTTATTCCAACAGAGTTAACAGAAGCAGCAACTCTGTAAGTGAGCAAGAATCTAACTCTTATGGTCCTGTGGTTTGTAAATGTTTTCCTTTTCTTCTTCTGATAACATCTGGTCCTGCAATTCCTTTTTCTTTTGTGCCCACAGGCTGGTGATTGCCCCACTGGTAAGCCGTCATGAAAAGTTGTGGTCAAATTTCTGGGGAGCGCTGAGCCCTGATGGATACTATGCCCGCTCAGAAGATTATGTGGATATTGTTCAAAGGCGGAGGGTGTGAGTATGCAAAGAGTGTTTCTTACTGATATAATCCCTCAGATGTAAAGCTTGCTGCAGCACATTATCATCAAACCAGCTAATGTCAAAGAACCAGACAGCACAACTGTCTTTGTGTGTAGAAAAGGAAAAGAAGTCTGTACTCCCATTTGGAAGCTGCTCTATGTTCTCCCCTGAGCAGAGATCGTAACATACTTTGGGCAGATTTTTTTATGATCAGAGTAAGGGTTTGAGAGTCCTGACTCTGCTGAAATCACTTCATTTTGCTCATGTCACGTTTTCCCACCTATGGATTATAGTTAGCGTGATCCTTAAAATCCTGTGAAGTGCTGTTTAATCTTTATCAGACAGTCTTCATAAAATACCAGGTGATCCTTGTGTGGAAGATTCACGAAATATAATTGTTTGTTCATTCTTATTCTTGAGGGGCCGTCTTTTTTTTTTCAGGCCATTATATGGGCGATAAGTGCTGGAAATCAGCTTATGCAATTTTGGCTGGTTCAGGTTTTTTTAAATCACTGAAAAAAATATGTTGATCTCTCTGGGAAGAGATTCAAGCCATTAATTATGTCCCTAGTGAAAACACACAGTAGCAATTAGTTGCTTTCACAGTGGACTAGCATTTGTGCAGCTTAAAAGTGATTTTTCCTGGAATGACAATTCCTATTGGTATGGTTTCTCCCTACTGTTCTGAGTTGGCTCATCTAGGCAAGCCTAGCTGATACTGCAGTGCTGCCTGCCATCCCGTCAAGTCCAGCAGTTTTTGTCTTAGTGCTATTTCAAGTCTTACTCTCCTACCCCTGTTTCAGCGGGCTTTGGAACGTTCCCTACATCAGCAGCGTTTACATGGTTAAAGCCAAGGCTCTGCGATCGGAGCTTGACCAGGGAGATCTCTTCCACAGTGGCAAGCTGGATGCTGACATGGCTTTCTGCCACAATGTTCGGAATCAGGTCAGTCAAGGAGGGAGAGGCTGGCAGGGGAGAACTGCATGCCAGAGTGGAGGTGACAAGATTAAGTAATTTCAAGGCATTCAGCTCTGACGGGGCATGGGACAGGATGAATTGGCATTACTCAGTACTGTACAGGCTTGGAACAGTGTGGGATTTCTATCTTGCTGTGAAACCACACAGAGCCAGAGACCTTTAAATGTGGATAACATTTTTGTTCTTGGGCCTATTCAGGGCTGTTCTAAATGGGGTTGACAGGGTAAGAAGGAAGAACCTAATTTCACAGTAGCTGCTCTGCTCTGCTTCCAACCCTGGCTGACAAGAGGCACAGAATTACTGGCTGTGACTATAACCTTTCAAAGTTCCTCATATCCAGGGTGGAAATTAAACTGAAGGCCCACAGAAGAAAGAATGAGTCAATGAGTAGCTTGGGCAAAGCCATCATCATTGGGGAACTGTCCAGTGCTTATATTTCATAGTGGCTCACAGAAATGTGAGGCCTGGAAACAAAGCTTGATTGTTTCCCTTTGTCCTGCAGGGAGTCTTTATGTACCTGTCAAATCGGCATCAGTTTGGACACATACTGTCCCTGGAGAATTATCAGACAACTCACCTCCACAATGACCTCTGGCAAATATTCAGCAATCCTGAGGTGAGATAACCTGCATGCTCAGCAGACTTAGCAATGTGGCATGTGAAGATTTGATGACTAACTTCACCAATAAGGAAGGTCCAGGCTTCGTAATAACGATGTCTCTCAAGTGGGATGAGGAACATAGTCACAGAATTTAAAGAGCGGGTGTTCATGTGATTTGTAACATCTGTATCTTCAAAGCCTGTGAAACACTGCTGCATGAGTGCCTGGCCTTTCACTGCCTCTTTAACCAGGCTCTAAAGAAATGACTGGTTTGCTTATTTTTTAACTGCAGGACTGGAGAGAAAAGTACATCCATGAAAACTACACGGCAGCTCTGAAAGGGAAATTGGTAGAAATGGTAAGAAAACATCACTCATCCATCAGAATGGGAGATTAGCATCAGGACAATGCTTGTATCATCACTGTTGTCATTCTCAGGAATAAGCAGTTTAGCATGACCTCATAGTCTTTCAAATCCAGAGGAAACATAACCTTGAAAGTATTTTTAGAGCCAAATCATTCTTCTAGAAGTACATCTCCAACTCTCTTAAGTCGAAGTGGGGCACATAAATCAGAAGACAAATTTCTATCCTCAATATTTTAGTTACTTTCCACGTAAATTGACTCAATCTAGTTGGTTTAGTCTTATTCCTTTTGCCTCAAGCACCTGTCCTTGTTTCTGCTATTCTCACCTACTTTCTGCAGCCCTGCCCAGATGTTTACTGGTTCCCCATATTCACTGACACTGCCTGTGATGAGCTGGTGGAAGAAATGGAACATTATGGCCAGTGGTCCACAGGTGACAACACGGTAAGAAAAAGCAGGAGCTTTTTGATTTCTGGGTCACACCATTATCCATGTGTATTTGGTAGCAGCACTGCCTCCCATAGGAGGGCGTTAGATCCCACAGTCAAACCAGGAAACTGGAGGCAATACTCTAATTTTGTTCCTGATAAATTCTCTGATTTTGCCCCTGTTCTTAAATGTGAATTAATTTTTCTGAGTCCTCTTTAGTGTCCTCTGAAGCTACAGTGTTCAGCCCTTCTGATGGTAATATTGTTTACCTTAGGTTTTAATTACTGTTTGAAATGAGTTTTCCATCCTGGAAGTTCTGATAAATAAACGTCATATTTATTTGTAGTTACCAGAAACAAGTGCTTTTCATTCCTGAAGTCCAAGGTTCCCATCCTTATGGGTATTTTCATGATTCTATTTCAGGACAGCAGAATACAAGGAGGATACGAGAACGTCCCAACTATTGACATACACATGAACCAAATTGGCTTTGAAAGAGAATGGTATAAGTTTCTTCTGGACTATATTGCACCCATCACAGAGAAACTGTACCCAGGATACTATACCAAGGTATGTATACTTTAGCATCAAGACTCGTGGTCAGCTCAACACCTCCTCCAGCTGCAACTTTGTGAAAAGACTGCTAGAATCCTCTAGCAATATGCGTTCTGTTTCCCAGTATGGAGGAACTGACCCTGGAGTATGACATAAGTATATGCATCAGGAAATACACAATTTCCCAATGACATTCTCCTGCCTTATTCTTGCCTTTCTCTCTTAGCAGTGGGATGGAATTTAAATATTACACCCTGCTCTGCAGCGCAGTAGCCATGGACTACTATAGCCCTGTAACAGATGTGCACTTCGTTCTTCTCTCTTGCAGACTCAGTTTGAGCTAGCCTTTGTAGTTCGCTACAAACCTGATGAGCAGCCCTCTTTAATGCCCCATCATGATGCTTCCACCTTTACCATTAACATTGCTTTGAACCGAGTTGGAATAGACTATGAGGTAAGTGTTTGCCCATGTGTAAGAATGCAGTACATCCTCTTGAGCAGTCCAGGCAGCTGAAAACCCTTTTCTTGCCCCTATCGGGCTTCTTCACACTAAGGATTGCAGTTAATGACTGGGCTATGGTAGAAAGATTTTTGAATGCATCAGAACACAGGAGATTCCCCAAGCATCTTCTCACATTTTCGGAAGGGCTGCCAGGAGACAGCAGAGACCCGTTCCCTGAGATGCCTTTACCAAGCTGACGTGTCTCTTGTTTTGTTTCCATCAGGGAGGAGGCTGCCGGTTCCTGCGCTACAATTGCTCCATTCGAGCTCCACGGAAAGGGTGGACCCTTATGCATCCAGGACGCCTGACCCACTATCATGAAGGTCTTCCAACCACCAAAGGAACCCGTTATATCGCAGTGTCCTTTCTTGACCCCTAGAGCCATGCTTCACAGGAAGGACCTTTCCCTGGGCCTGCTCACTGCTGACTTTGAGTGGAAACAGGGAATGCTGCTGAGAGTTTCTAAGGCATTGATCAAAGCTATTTGGATATTGATTTTTAACGATATTTTAAGACTCCACTACTGGAAGATCTCCCTCTCTGATACTGCAGGTAATATCTGGGAATATTGCTGTAGAATTTGGAAGGAGATTTTGTGCCTTCATTTTTGATTCTGCTCCTCATCCACTGTTTCTTGGAAATGCGATTTACTTGAACCTTCACTGATTGGTTGGCTTTACAAAAATGCTTTCTTGGACTGGAAATCCAGCTTTTTGGAGGCAAGTCACAAGCTCTCTCTCCAAGTAGCTGGAAGCCCATTTTCATCCACAGCATATATGGGACTGGACGTTAGACAATGATTCCTGGATACTATTCCAAATATAAACCAATCAGGGAGCTGACTCCAGGAGTCATAACAGTTAAATGTCATACCAGATGAAACTCAGTAACAAGAGCCTGAAGATCATCTGATTCCTTACCTCTTTGCAGTCCTTGGAAGCATATCACAAAGTTCAAAGCAGCAGCAGTGGCAATATAGGTGCTTCCAGTTAGCTAAAGGAAGGTCCGCTAATGATACTTTACCTCTGGGATTAGACTGAAGAGATAAAAGATAGCCTCCCTATCTTCTATTACTGCAGCTAAAAGGAGCATGTATACCCAAATTCAGACCATGTTGGTATGTGTAGACAAAACCTAAGAAAGGGAAGGCTGAGAACAACTAGACCGGTCAGGAGGACTTCACTGCTGAATTGTCTCTGTTCTATCCCATGTTAAGATTGTCAAAAGCTTTCATCGATCTCTGGATAACAACCCAGAGGTCCCAGTGGTCTTTGGTGGCCTCATTCCAGTTCTCAGAGATTGTTTTGATAATTTTCTTTGCATCTAATTTGAATGTGCCATCAAAGAGCTGTGCTCTGGTACTTAGAGGACATCATTATTCAGTGTTTCTATTATTTGAGATTCCAAACCAAAACACTCCACTGCAGATGCTTCTCCAGTGGGGTTGAGGCTGATAGAAATGAGTGGTTGGAAAGTGCTGGGAGATTCTGGTGAGCTGGTAGGTATAAGAATCTGTCTAGACTAGACCCGTGGTTAGAGAGGGAGAGGGGAGAAACCTTTCCTGCCGTTGCCTGTGAGATACCTGCTCTGGTTATCAGACACTGTTACGCTCTGGTTCTGCCAGACTAGGATGTTTCACAACCTGTAAATTCACAGCATTTGTCCTTAGGAAAAAAAATCTTCTTCTTAGTTCTCTGTGTCTTCAGCTTCTACTGTCTAATTGTCAGGTGTAGAGCCCCTTCATCTAGGACGGGTCGCATTAAGGCAGGCAGAATAGCTTTAGACCTGTAAATTGTGGCAGGGAACTTTATACAATTTGAATGGACCTGAGGAAGGCGACATGGACCTTTTTCCGCTGCTTTCCACGCGCTTTTTAGGTCTGTCTCAAGGCTACACACTCACACGTGCCCAAGGGAGAAAAATCCAGGCAATGACAATCAGTTTGAAAAGTAAAACAAGAATAAATCTTGTTAGGTGAAATCCAGAACTATCTGTTACCAAATGAAGGGACTCGATAGGCCAATCGTTAAGATGTTGAAAAGGTGTATGTATTTATTCAGCAGTTTGTTTTTTTTTTTTTCACTTATTTTGTTGCGTCTTTCCTTTGCCCAGTACGGTGATTGGAATTAATCAGGATGTACGGTTTCAGCCATTAAACCCTTACCCCACGGTGACGCCGTCAGTGGGTTTGATTCCTGCGCGGGGCGCTGGCAGCCGCCGCCGCCTCCCGTGAGGCCTCGCGGGGCGGCGCCCTCAGACTACCGCTCCCATGGTGCC
>NW_009234679.1:0-15271 GCF_000690835.1 Fulmarus glacialis | reverse complement strand
TCAGCCTGGAGAAGAGAAGGCTCTGAGGGAGACGTTATTGCATCCTTTCAGCACTTAAAGGGAGCCTACAAGAAAGCCAGAGAGGGACTTTTGGGCATGGAGTGGAGTGATAGGACAAAGGGTATTGGCTTTAAACTGAAAGAGGGTAGATTTAGATGAGATTTAAGGAAGAAATTCTTCACTGTGAGGGTGGTGAGGCACTGGAAGAGGTTGCCGGGAGAAGTTGTGGATGCTCCATCCCTGGAAGTGTTCAAGGCCAGGTTGGATGGGGCTTTGAGCAACGTGGTCTAGCGGAAGGTGTCCCTGCCTGTGGCAGGGGCATTGGAACTAGGTGATCTTTAAGGTCCCTTCCGACCCAAACCATTCTATGATGCTATGATTCTATGAAGTTCATGCTCACTAAGCACAACGCTGAACTCAGTCTTCTGTAGATAATAAGGGTGAAGGCACAAAACTTCCTAGAGCCTTTCCTTGGGACAAGCTTCAGTTTAGCATGTTTTCATTGTGGGAATCAAAGATTAATGAAAATCAAATTTCATATCACAGTTAGGATATCGGACTTTTCACTGTGACTTTTCACTGAGAGGATATTTATGGTTACAGGAAATATTAAAAACTTAGTGCTATGTATTGCGTGATCTTCTTGGTATGGTTCATCTTTTATGTTAAGACCATTGTTCAAATTTAATCATTTTCATATTAATTCTTCTTAATACAGGAATTTAATTCCTAATTGAATTTATGTTGCTTTAATGTAAAGGCAATTTAAATATTAATTATATTTTTAAAGGTGAAGAGGAACCCAAAACAACAATGCTCTCTTCCTAAAATGTTCCAAAGAAGGATAATTAAGGTAATTGAACTTTATGATTTTCCATCAGTAATGCCTTTTAAGTCATTCTCCTATTAATATTTATGAGATGTATTAAAAATTTGGGGGTGGGTTTACAGAAAAATGCAGATGAAAATGCACCTGACCAACCTGTGTGCCTGATACTGTGTCAATATAAGAACTGATTCACCCAAACATGTATCCAGTTACGTAAACACTGCAGAAGTTTATAAAGCTGTAATGAATAAAATTTTTAGGTTTGATTCTTTTTCAGATACATATGTAAGTGACATTTGAAACCCAGCATATTTAAATTGGTACTTTCAGCTCATGACACAAATTTCATCCAAGATGAAATTAGGTAAGCTATTCAACATTCCTATTTCTCTTTCTTCTTCTGCAAAATCTCTCAATTATGTATATTTATAAAAAGAGGTAACAAGGTAGAAGGACTCTGTTAGGTCAAATGATTTATAATAGTATTTAGGAAGGAATAATAAACAGTGTTGTACATTATAGCTATTGTGACACTCTCCTAACAAATTTTGGAAGGTAAAAGTGTCCTCATTTCAGTGTCTTTATCTTAACATAAAATCCAAGCTGAAGAGAAAAAATCAGAATAATTTGAAATGTGGGATGACTTTTGAAGTAATAGAGAATTAGCTTCCTTAGAAACTAATATGCTAAGTTCAGAGATGGTGTCAAATAATAGCTGTATTGCAATCACTGGGAGTTTTGCTAGTGACTTCATTGAAGCAAGATTTTTCTCTTAGTCTGTGAAAATTAGGCCCCTTTCCACTCACACTGGCTACTCTCCTTACACTTATTTTCAGACATTTTTCAAAATGTGAGGGACTAACTTAGCACAATTTAACAAAAAGAGATGAAAGGAGGTGTAAAATAATGTCATTTAAAGTGGAATAGGTACTGAGACCTACTTCCTTTAAAATAAGGTAAGCAAATGAAAGCAAAACCAGCAGTTACATGAAAGACATATGTGAACAGTATGAGAAACTGAATGGCTTTAAACAGTGCAGAGAAAAAAAAAAACACAAAGTGACCTCAAGGTACATATTATTTTATAACAGCTACCACGCTTTATGGACTAATTTGGATTTCTCTCTGAATTAACTATCAGTGATAGATTGAGATTAGATACCTGTCTTTATTACAAAAGTTTCCCAAAGCTAGGATAGCAATTATTTCAACAATACCCTCAAATGAAAAAAGGAGGGGGAAAAAACAGGGCTATAAAACAATAGAACTTAAAGGGAAGGATATGTTTTATGAAGTTTTTGTGTATGCGAATATAGTATCAAACAGTACGTAACCAGTAGTAAAACAACAGCACACAGTATCTTGGCATCAGTCCCCAATGAGTAATATTCAGCATTTATATAAACGTCAAAGTTTTCAAAGTGCTGTATCCACATTAACTAATTTACCTTTACTGCACCTCTGTTTGGTAAGTAAATAGCTACTATCTGTTGGAAAGTAGTGTGAGAGCTGGAGATATTAAGACTTCCAAGCTGTGATATATTTATAAATAGTATGTATCCCCAACATAGTGACAAGGTTATATAAACGTATGTTCCCTTAGCTATTCTGAGATCTGGATGAAATTAAACACCTCATTCAAGATGGTAAATAAATAGAATTACTTTTGAAATTGTCTGCATTTAATGAATTCCCTGGTTAAGTAGGGTAAAACAAAACACATTTAATGAATATAATTCAATCTTCAAGTGAAGAGTTTTAAAAAGAAGGTTACTTTTGGGAGAAAAAAACATTGTTAGTTACAAAATACTGCTTAATGGCCTGATTTTTTTTTTTTTTTAAGTATTCACCATACAGAACTGAAATAAAACTTGAACAATACATGACTGGTAAAATATTCAGAAGGGCTTAAAAGAATACAAGCCAAAACTCCTTTGACTGTCAATGTTGTACAGATTCTAAAGTGATTAAGTTGAAAGACCAACCCTTCGTCTTCAGGTATTAGGAAAAATTTTGTTCAGTTAATTTTGCTGAAGCTTGTCAGTTAGAATCATAGAATCATTGAATCATTTAGGTTGGAAAAGACCCTTAGGATCGTTGAGTCCAACTGTCAACCTAACACTTCCAGGTCCACCTCTAAACCATGTCCCTAAGCACCATGTCTGCACGTCTTTTAAGAGGGAGAATTCCCCATTCAGCCTCCTTTCTGAAGAAACAAATGTCTTTGGCAAAACAGAAAAAGACTCTGTTTAGTTTCTCAATGAGTTCAAAGTGACTGTCTGTAGATAGTGATGTCTATCAGGATGGTATGCCATCTGTTTTCTCTCTCAACTGCTAGGCCACCAGACTGTTAGCTGTTTGTACTAGATAGGAAGATAAATTTGCAGCTGGAGGACATCTTTGTAATTTGCTGGAGATTTTCTGATAGTCTTGTCCTTCTGGTATCTAGCATTACTGATCTAAATTGACAGATCAGTCAGGTTACAGAAGCACACAGTCGCATTGCTCTGGCCCGCAGTGAGCCTCTGTGTAACCTGCCTGCTCCCTCCCTAGGTAAGGTGGGAATCCCAGCTGGAGTCTGCACACGAGGCTCGTCAGTTCTTGCTTTTTGGGCACAACAGTTACTGCAGACAATCCCATTAAAGAAGAAGTGCAGACTGGTGTGGGAATGCAAGGTATTTATATGTGTGCTTTCATGTCAAAACAAAAGATCTTAGAAGTGACATAGTAAAAGGAAGTGGCTGGTGTTATCATGCTAGGTGTAAAATTGTATGGATTAAATTTTACCTTGTTCTCTGAACTACAAATAAATAAAGTAATCTCAGAATCTAAATCATTTCCTCAGTTATTTTGAAGTACTTTCTGGGCTAGGTTATATATTAATTATGCATTTCAGTTTAATTCATTTTCAATATTGGCGCATGGTCCCGTGCAGACTGTTCCCAGCTTTTCTTACATTGTTATTTTACTCTAGTGGTTGTTACAGCTAATTTTAAAACCCTGTGCACATTAATATTTTGGGTTTATATTAAAGATGTTTTGAGATTCATTGCAGCACATTGACACCTCTTAATTCCTAATGTGATTTTCAATTTGCAGAGACTCTCTCTGGAATGAGAAGAGGGGGTGGAGCAAAATCATATCAAATCAGGAGGTCAAGTTTCTCCATTCAAAATAGAGAACAAAGAATGAGGAGCACTCTACATATAACAAATACAGGCATAAATATATTTTAAAATATGATTTATGCTTTAAAAATTATAACCACAAGAAACAGCCAAGGTTAAATAAAAAAAAAAATTATTTACTAAATATTTAAACTGTTAACTCCTCTGTCTATATATCCTGCTGGCCATCAAATAGTAGTACTGAATGTTCACAATTGATTTGATTCTGTTAACTCCAGTTCTAAGAAGGTACCACGATAACTTCTAAAATGAAAATATCTTTCCGTTGTGTAGTAATGTTTACTATTCTTGTTTCTGTCTCTCAGAAATTGACACTACATTTCATTGTTCAAATATATTAGGTGTATTTAGTATTTTAGAACCAGCAGACTTTCTTGTCCCCGGCTATACAAACAAGTGCCAGAGACAAAAAAATCTGTTGACGGATCTATATGTAGCTTTCAGGTCTAAACCCTTCAAGTCTTTCAACTTAAGGGACTCTTCTGATAGCTCTTTTTCTTTAATATCTTAGCAGTATATAGAGATCTGTGATATTCACAAAAGTGTCTGCAATTACATTTTTGCTAACAACTATCTCCTCCTCCAGGCAGACAAAGGTTTATACCTTTGTAAATATGACTCACACTCACTTAGCAAATGAATACAAATATTTCAAATTTTTGTCCTGAACCCTTTACTGTTCTAATGCACTGCTGAAACTTACACTCCTCAAAAATTCAACTGCAGGTTTTATCAGACACAGTTGAGTAACAAGCCCCAATTTTTCCCATTTAGACTGCTATGATGAAAAGAACTATGATTTTCTCATGAGACTTCACCAAAAGACCTATATAATGGATTATGATTTTTTTTTAAGATACATAATTTTTGTGTACAAAAATTATCTTAGTTCATGTTTGCATGCAGGATCAGATTAGACAGACCTTGGTATTTATACATTCACCAGTGCTAAGGGAATTCTTTCTTGTTAGGATCAGCAAAGTCTGACTAGACAAACAGAGTCTGTGGACTGAGTCCCCAAGGAACTGTCCCCAGACAGTATGAGAATGCTATCAGGAACTATCAAAACACTGTCGAGAAAACATGAACTGTGGCTTCTTACATCTGGAGTGATCATGAGATGCATTTGGATATGGGGGAGAAATAAATGACTATGTACTTTTTTTAATCATGGATTAATACACTTGCAAAATTTATGTGCAAACTTAAATATTCATAGTATTATTTATTAGTATTTTAACGATTATGAAGATACGTCAGAAAGTATCAGTTGTGTTACATTGCTACACTACTACTCAGGAAAATTTGAATAAAATTTCCTATCCACTATTGTTACCTTTAAAAAGTATAATTTAACAATAAAGTGTAAAATGAAAGATTCCTATATCTTTAACAGAAGAAACTTTAGAAAAGTAAATATATTTCATGTTATGAAAACCTTAATTTTCACCTTTTTACAGCCAAAAACTATTTTTCCTTAGTTTGAAATCAGAAGTAAGAATGTGTATCATGAGTTAACATGTTTTCTTCCAACATTAGTGGGACAAATGTTTATCTGATCTTCAATTCAAAGAAAAAGTAAGATTAAATAATCGATAGAAAAACATGGACATAGAGGAACAAACATCTCTGACTGTGACCTTTCTGCTCTTTTAGCAATGGAATGCTAATGTGCATCATTTAAAATCATATACTCTGGGGAATCTTTCAAAGGTCTCCAGTTAAAATGTGCTTCAGAAGAATTATATATTCCAATATTGATTAAATATATGATTTAATAGAAAATGAATTGAAATTAATTGCTTTTATATGATGTAAGACTTGAAGGCACCTTTTGGTTCATCAAGCCCAGTGTGTATTATCGAAGAAAACTACAATGTTGAACTGCTGTTATAAATTTTTCAAGCTTTGTTTTAAAAATTGGTTTGTTCAGCTTTTTGCCCAAGCTAATACTGAGAAGCTGTTTCTGATTTTCTTTTCCTTGATACTTAAGAAAACAAATATTTCTTGCAATTTTCCACTTAAATTGTTGGTCTGTTTTGTTCGTTCACTTTTGTGCCAGCTTGCCCTTTACTTCATTCCTGGAGCTGATACCCTAATGTCTTTAAAGAAGAGGACTATATAGCCTCTTATTTTTTATATTTGGGGGATATAAAGTGTTGTTTTGTATGCACACAAATGGTTAGGACTTGCCTTTGCAGAGCTCTGCAGTCGGGGAAAATGGAGAATGGCAGACCCCATTAGTGCACCTCAGTTACTCTGCAGTCTTGGCTTGCAAAGCATCCTTGCCATGGCTTGAATTTAAGCATGTACACAGTGTCATTGCTATGCATCTCCCAGCCGCTGCGTGTATCAGCTTCATTCAGGCAGTGATGTTAAACAACCAGCAATGTAGGAGATCAGTCTTTTCCCACAGGATCCCAAAGCAAAACTTACACTGAGCAACAAAAAGGAAGAAATACAAATATACAGAGACAGTGTCAAATTTCTCTCTTTTTCCTTGCCTGGCCATCTTAGGCACACTATATATGCAGCAAATACATCCTTCTTACAACCAGTCTCTCAGGATCTCTAACAATTATCCTGGCTGAAACAGGCTCATCAGCCCTTCATTTTGTTTCTATTCTGGTTTTACCTAGAGTTTGCAATTTAAAAACAAAAATCAACCAACCAAAACAAACAAATGAAGGTATTAATAATAAAATTTCCTTTAGATTTTTTTTTTCATATTATTATTATTTTTTTGTTGGGACACAGGATTAAAGCTGGCTGTTGTCCCAAAGTCAGTTTAGCTTTGTCTAAGAGTTTGACCATTTAAGAAGGAGAATCTAGTTGTAGTTGAACTAATAAAACATTAAGCAAAATGCAAAAGCCCTTTCTTAATGAACTCATATAGTAAATATGAAATAAATACTTGCTAGAGAAAGTATTGGCTCAACCAGAATGCGTTAAACCACACAGAAAACTGATAATTTTTGAAAGATTTAGAGGACTCAGAATTCTTCCCACAGATAACACCATAAAACATCATAAGTTCTACAAAAGATGATGGGATAACAACAGCAGTACTGTAGACTACTCCATCATGTACACCATGATTGTTCTCAATTCTTCCCAGAAGGACCAAAAAATGTTCACTGTCACCACACAAAAGCTGGAATTTTTCCTGAAATATTTTTGACATTATGCACAAGGGTAGATCACAGTTTGTCTTCTACAGTTTCACACACACGGACCAAAGTCAAAGTTTACCTGGTTTCACTGAAAACAAAGTAATAAATTTTTCATAAAGAATTAAAATACAACTGAATTCTTAGATTTGTAGGTATCATAAAGGCAAGCAATTGCCCTCTCCTTTGTCATTTGTCAAGTAAAATCCAGAAACTTGGGTATCAGAAGCTAGTCAGCAGCTTTGTACAGTAACTGTTTGGGATCATGGCAGAACATGGCAGTCTTGTCATGTTTCCAATAACTGCATTTTACAAAAGCATTTTGAAAATACTCTGACAGATTATTGTTTCTTTCTTTTGTTCACGAAATGTTGATAAACTAAAATAATTTTTTCTTCTTAAGA
Source organism: Fulmarus glacialis (assembly GCF_000690835.1). Classification (NCBI taxonomy): domain Eukaryota; kingdom Metazoa; phylum Chordata; class Aves; order Procellariiformes; family Procellariidae; genus Fulmarus; species Fulmarus glacialis. The sequence continues at coordinate 7,680 of NW_009234679.1, read as the reverse complement.
TTGCATTGATTTCTTCCCAGTTGAATGGGACATGACTGAATAATTTACTTCCATCAGTTGGAATACTGCATATTTTTCATAACAAAATCTAATTTTAAAGTATGATCTATCAACACAAAATATTCCAGTAAAGTAAAAAAGTTTTGATTATACTATATTGAATTACGTTTATTGATTTATATTCCAAACACTAAGTTAAAAATCATTAGTTTCAGCCCTATCAAGATGAAGTTAGATTCTAATATTTCTTAGACTTGCATTATGAGATAAGATTTCTACCATTTCACATTATTTAGGCTCAGAAATTAATTGGAATTCCAGAATTTCCCGTAGGTTTTTCCACTAGGCAGAGCTATGTATTAATCAAAAATTATAGGAAGCACCACTGGGTAGAATATTTTTATCTTAAGATTTGGGAGACCAAGTCTGTGATTTGGAAATGGTAGGTCAGAAAGATAAAAACAATCCCATTTTAAGTGACAGATATGTCCAGATGTCTTAGAATGCTCTGGAAAGTAGAACTAAAAATCTTTAAAGCCAAATCAATAAATTCCTGGTGGTATCAGGGAAATGTATCATGTTAAAATAATCTCACTTTCTTAAGATTATGTATATTTTTTTTAACCATAATAAAAGCACTAACCATAAATCACCATGCCACTTTATCCATCCCTCTTTGACACCTTATAGCCTTAGAATGCCCTCTAACAGAAGCTTGGACCAGACAGACACACTCTTAGCAGCTGTGAGAGAGAGACAAAGTGAAAAGGAACATGGTAATTGCTCTTGCTACATTTGTAGTAAAAGACATCTCTGGAAATTAGACCTGTATCAGACGATTGCCTTCCTAGCCCCCCTACTTCATTTTTTTTTCCTTAATTTATGTGTGAAGTGGGGAGAAGGTATTAGACTATAGAAGAAATTATTTCCTCTCCGATGTTTTTGCACAGTGAACAATCATTGCAATTAAAGAACACCAGCACTTCTGTTACACTGAGCACCTCTAAAGAAACAAAAGCATATCTAATAATGTAAATTAAAGTTTTCAGTACTTTAGATAGCCTTATTAATTAGGTCTAATATATTAGGTATCTGGGTTGCTTATAAAGCAGATCTTTCCCCCAGAAGCATTTTAATTTATTCTCTTTGTGAATAATTTGTTCAGGAACCAGGAAGGAATTATACTTCTGACATAATGGATTAATAAGACAATTTTCAACCAACAAAGGAAATTGAATACAAAGGTTAGTAACCAAGGATGAAATGAATTTTGAAAAATACATAACCTATTTCTCTGGATTTCTAATGTACTTAGAAATGTGCATAAAATTTCACTGACTCCCTGTGATGAACCAGTATTTTCTTAAATACTGCAGGAGATTTTATGTTGAATAAAAAAAACTTCTCATGTTATGTATATATATATATATATGCATTTATTGAATATATATATATGCATACTTACTGAAGTATAAGAGTTGCTATATGAATAACTGATTCTTGCTTATAAGGTTCTTTTGCATGTGTGTTTGTTGGTATGTGTGTATACATGCATACACTAAAGGAAGAATTTGTAGAGAAAAAAATGTTCATTTAATTTTTGATGAATATCCAGGAGCTGCAATCTTTGTTCAAGGTTAATGCATGTATTTTCAGTCTGGAAATTTTGTATGATTAGTCCCTTTTAAGTGTGTCTTTTACATAAGTTAATTTCTTGATTCACATAGACAAGAAGAAGAAAAAACCCTTGCTATTTAGATTCTTGTGCTTTGGACAAGCTGGGAAAAGACAGAAACATAAAGCAGCTGAATGTTAAGTTGGAAAAAAGGTTCATGTTCAGTTCATTTGGAATCTGAGAAACTTCTGCTTGGAGAACAGGGGATCCAGATTTTGTGAAACAGTTTCGCAGAAAGGAAGAATGTTTTCAGCTCTACCCCTCTGTAAATATGTACACAAACCCACTCATGTATGTATGTATAAACACAATTATCTGTCCATCTACCTATCTAGAAAGCTGCTAGATGGCACCTTTGCAGAAAAAGATGTGCTGGACAGTAAGTAGAAGGTGAGCCACTAGGGAGCTTGGCAGTAGAGAGGGTGGCTGCCTCCAGCCTGGGCTGTTTTAGCAAGACATCTCGTTTGGAGGACCAGTTTTGGGCTCCCCAGTACCAGACCAAAGTGAGTCCAGTAGAAGGTCACCGAGATGGTGAGAGGACTGGAGCACCTGGCATACAAGGCTGAGAGCTGCATCTGCTCAGCCTGAAGAAGGGAAGTCTCAGGGAAGGCCGTATTGCTACCTGATCGGACAGCAAAGCCAGACATTTCCAAGAGGGACACAATGGAAGGATAATCTGGAAGATGGAGAATGCCAACTAGATGCAAGGAAAAAAAATATCATGAAGATGATCACATGTTGGGAGAGTTTGCCAGGAGAGATTGTGGAGTCTCCATCCTTGCAGGTATTCAAAACTCAGCTGGTCATGGCTATGAGCAACTTCCTCTAGTTGACACTTCCTTTCAGCAAGCAATATGTATCATTCTTCGATTCTACTAAACTTTATTTTTTAAAAAGGAAACATTTATGACTGGATTTTCTATTATTTTGTTCATTAGAAAGTGGATATGGCCATGAACATGCTCACAGGTCTTGTGATCTTATGAAAGCAAAGTAGTTCCCAGCCCCAACAGAAAAATTTTCATTAAAAAAAAAAAAAAGAAAAAAGAATAAAAGCATTAAGGGTAACGTTAGAATTATATTTGGCTTTGATTTTCCATCCATACTCAATAAAATAATATAGCATGGGTATATGGTCTTTTGCTGTTTTTCTTTTGAGTAAATTTAGACTATGTTTTCAAAATATTATTTTCAATGTTTAATGCACAGTTAGAATTACATCTAATTGCATGTATATACATATGTATGTACAGGTATCTGTGTATTTACATATATACATATGTATGTGTCTACAGGAACAGGACTTTATGGATAACGGACGTACAGCAGCAAGAGGTAATTCTGACAACATTACAAGATAATGTTGACAGTGTTGGCAAGATTTGTTTTAGACAGACAAAAGATTGTGTGCACCATATGTCTAAATAAACAATTATCTTTATTTTTAGTGGGTAGAAAGCTCTCCAGGGGTTTTAGGGATGCTACTGTAAATTCTTTTATATGAAGATAAAACTATTAGTAGGAAAACGTGGTACAATATTTAGATGAGATTCATTCAACAAGGTCAGATATGTTAGCACTCAGACTGTTCAGTTTCAAAAGGACCATTTTCTTTCACAAATGAGTGAAGGACGGAACTCCATGTTTCTTGACAGACAGACAACAATGCTGGTAATGTCTCCTGGTTCCTGTAGGTTAACCCAGAGCCTCAGGAAACAGCAGCGGCAGAACTGTGAACTGTGAACTACCCGAGTCTAAAGTGAAGATGATTTTCTTGACCAGGAAATGCCACAGCTTTTGATAACAGATTGTTTTGAGGGAGGTTTATGAGTAACATCCTCTTTACATGCAAAATAAATGAGTGATGGGAGGAACTCAAGGTAGTTGGAGATATTAGATATTCCTTGTAGTAGGGAAGGAGTTCACCTGGTTTAACTCTGTGGAAAGAAAAGTATGTTAAATGAAAATGCTGGAGGTAGTTTGCCACATTCTCTGCAGCTTTACCCTTGTTTTGCTTTTTATTGTTTTGTTTTTTCAAGTGCTGGACTAGAGGATGAACAGTCATGCAATAACGAGAGCACTGACAAATCTCTCTTTTCAATTCTGTTTTAAATGAGTTGCTAACAAAAAATCAGTGGCGTATTCTGAGATTGGAGAGGAAGATTCATTTCTAATTAGTATTGAAAAATGTCTGCTGGTTTCCAGTTCCCATGAGGTTTTGCAATAGAGTGATAGCTAATTGTCATTAATTCTAATAAAATGTTTCTTCCCTAACTTACCAGCATATTGTAATAATCAGAAATAATTAAAATTACTTTTACATTAAAACTTTTATAAATATGTAGAAACCTGTTAATCGAGTCATAATGAAATAAATGAGGACAGAGAGTCTCTTTTTGTTCTGTGTAATAGAGAACGAAGCTCGTTTGGAGTCTATCACTGGACTCCTGGGCACTATCACAACACAAGAAATAAATTATAACAGCAGAGCAATACAAATTCTACAGCTACAAGCCTGTGCTGTAATTTTTAATGATGTGTGTGAGCCTGCTGCACTGTTCATAACAAATATTCACACACAGTCTTATGCACATGTACCCGTCCTGTTTACAATGTTTCTTTTCCTCCTGAGGTTTTTTTTTTAAATCATTGTCAGTCTGCTGCAGTCCCATTCCATTTTCTGAAGTTAGGAAAATCAGTTTGAAGTCATTTGTTACAGATCAATGAATCAAGAGCACTTTGTATTTGGGAGAGTTAGCCTTGTTTCCTTGACCAGCTTGCATATTTCAGTAACTCGCAACGGGTTTCTCAGTCGTTAGTCTGAATGAGTGAGGTTTTCTAGTAATAATAAAATAGCAACATGGTCTGCTAGTCAAGACAGCAATCACACTGAAGTGGAGCTCTGCTGTCTTAATATTAAGAAAATGCAAGAAGGCAATAATATTTCTTCACTCTGTGGTCTCTGGAGGACTCTGGTAAGAACTCAGAGATCACAGATGACCTTCAAAGTCACAAAAGACAAAGAAATGTTGATGAAAACAAGGACTGAAAGGGTGGGTTTCTCCTTGTACATGAAGAATCAGTGCTCCTTCCTATGTCTCTGACTGATCCATTTAGAATAAAGAGAAAGTCCCATTGCATCACCTCCACATTAACTGCACGAGGCTTTCACCAGAACTCATTTATCACTGAGCACTCTGGTAGCATCTATATTTAAAACCTGGTTTATTAATGTTTTTCCACTGAGTCAATCATCAAAATCTCTCTTTTATTTCCACTGTATTTTTTTTTTACACGGAGAAAAAAACCACCTCGTAAACCATTTCCTAACAAGTATCAGGTAAAAGTAAATCTTGAATTCACAAATGCCACACAACCAACGTCAAAGTTTGAAAATCTGGGCTTGGTGTGTCCTGCAGAAAATTGCCAAGATTCTGGATATTCAGGAAAAGCAAGTAACCAAAAGTAATTTAGCTAGAATTTCAGAGACAGACTTACTCCTACCTCCCACTTTTGTGATGATAATTTGTATGTAATGTTGCCAAAGAGTCATACCAATATTTATAACATAGAACTTTCTTCTTATACCTTCAAGAACACTATTCAGACATTTATTTAGTCCTTGAAAAATTCACATAAAACAAGAATATTATCTCTAATTTCTACAAAAAGAAACTCAGTCCTGGGTAGGACACACACATAAAGTTCACTCAACTACCAAATGATATAAATGATTATTGGACTAATTAAGACTAGAGTGGAAACTCCAGCTCCCCTGAATAAGGCCATAGCTACTGGAAGTTGATGTTGGGACCCATGAAAGACATAGTTGTGTTAATTCAAAGAAAATAGTACATTCCTATAATGTTTTATTGCAAAGATGGTTCTGTAAACATGACACTGAAAACCAGTTTCCAAAATTCTTAAGTCAAATAACTGTGCCATTTTTCTGTCTCAAAAAACAGAATGAAGATTCCTTCTTCCTGCCTTCCCCCTACCAAAGCCTTCATTAATGCAGCCTCTATGCAGGATAGTGAGGCTATGGAATCTGAGATCTCTTCTGACCCATTCAATTAACTGTTCTCCTCTTCTGTTATGTGGTAAGATTGAGAAACACATCAGAAGAAATTTTTAAGGCAAAAGCCAATCATATTCCCATCCAAGCTGTCACTTCTTTCATAGAGTTGCAACAATATCAGTTGTGCTTTAATTACAACAGGTCACTCACACATTCATACCTTGAATGGTTTTTTTGAGACAAAGTTAGACTTCTTGATGTGCATTTTAGATGTAATGAATTCGTTAAACGCATTACTTTAAGGATAATTATTAAGGATAAACTATTAAGGATAATTTTAAATTTTATATAGTTCTTTACAGTATTATTTTTATTCTCCAGCTATATATTTATGTCTTAACAGAAAAAGATGAGGTTACGGAAGTCATTATCATCTGAAATGTCAGTTCTGCACAGGATCAAGCCTCCACACTAGAAATTAATTCTCTGCTGTTAGTCAGATATTAGACTAATATGTCCATGTTCCAAAAGAGCTAAAGTCTATTTTTGTTACCTAGCACCAGAACAACAAACTTAAGATTAGTTGTATTGTTGAGTTAAATGGAAAAAAAAGCTTCTTCTATATGTATATCTAGATGGTGAAAGAGCAGAGTGTCATTAAGCATTTCCAAGGCATTCTTTTTTCTTGTATGCTGTATCTGACAGTAAGAACATATGGAAACCAAAACAGATACTGAAGTGTTGCACACTCAGCAGAGGGAAAGAATCCCATAAAAGATTCCTACACTCAAACTGAATTCTATATTGAATAACTTCATAGATAATACAAATTGAACACCCCAATTCCTGCAATTCAGTTTAAGTCAATGGAGATATGTTAGTTAATGAGGTACTAGTTATATGAGCTGTATAGGCAATCATTTCTGTATTTCTCATTCAAGGAAAACCTCTAACTGATGTACCTGAACTTAATTTTCTTGCAAAACAACACTCTAAATTAAAAGTTCCTTAGAAGAAAGTCCTTACCATCCATATGATCTATAATATTTGTACTAGGATATCTTCTAACCCATAAATATTTGATTTATTATTAATCTCAAAAATGTTTACAGCACTCAGAGTCAGAAATATAACAGAAATGTGCTAGTTACAACTTCAGTAAGAAAGTAGACTATACTACTAAATGGAAAATTCATTGATGCAAAAATTTCAACTTGCAGTCAATACCCTGTATAACACAATTTACTTCACTACATTTAATCTATGAAAAAGGTCAGAGAAAGATGTTCTTGAACTTCTCTGGTATAAGCAAAAAATATATTTTCCTTCACAGAAAAAAAAAATCCTTTAATGTGTGCTGAAGTTCATTTCCAATGGAAGTAGAATTTGGCTTCAACTGCTGAATTCTATGTTTTATTTTCACCTTGTGGTGATAAGCAGATGAAATTTTCTTATTCAAATAAAGAGAATTTATAGTGTCTGTTATATTTTGACATTGATTGAATATATATTCTGTCTTCATCTGGCTGACATAATGAATTTAATATTCAGCAGTCAGAAAAGAACTCAGTTTTATATTATGTTTAAAAAAATATGTGTGTTCCATTTCTTTGTTTGCACATATTTTATTCATATCTCAATTCCTAAATCTTCAAAAGAAAAAAGTTTACAGTTCATATTCGTTGGGACACTTGGACAAAACATGCTCTTGCTCACAAAATTTTCAGCTTCATTAATTTTAAGAGTCACTCTGGAGTGCAGGAGATCAGATTTCCTTTCACTATTTACAATGTGTTACAAACGTCTTAAACTTCAGTTCAATTGGGAAATGTCATAGCAATGAATTTTGAGAGGTTTGAGGTTTCCTGAAACAGGTTTTTCAGTCCCTTGTGAATTAGGGATGAGTTTAAAATTCCATTATCAAATCAAGGCAGCTGTATACTACTAGCCATGATACAAAGGTGTCGTGGTTTAACCCCATGCAGCC
>NW_009234678.1:10170-10528 GCF_000690835.1 Fulmarus glacialis | reverse complement strand
GGGGCGCGGAGGGACCGGGGGGGGCGGCGGCAGCTCCCGTCGTGTCCGCTCTTAACCGACCTGTTTGTCCACCAACCCCGTTTGCAGTATGTTCCGGTCAAGGGCGACCACGTCATAGCAATAGTGACGGCCAAAGCGGGAGACGTGTTTAAGCTGGACGTCGGTGGGAGCGAGCAGGCATCTCTGTCCTACTTGGCCTTTGAAGGCGCCACGAAGAGGAACAGGCCAAATGTGCAGGTGGTACTTGTGTTTATTGGAGGTAACGCTTTAGCGATGTCATTTGGTGGTGCTTCTGTTACGTTTTAGTAGTTTTTCTTAGTAAAAGGTGTTTTTATAAGTCGCACGTAAGAGCAGGAAT
>NW_009234678.1:0-10141 GCF_000690835.1 Fulmarus glacialis | reverse complement strand
GCCTTCCTTGGAGGTTTTTGCACGATTAGGCTGTGGGCTTTCTGAGGTTTCTTGAGAGGACATGTAACTAGTGCGGTTTGGTATCTGTCAGGTGGCAGGCTTTTTCACTCCTTACACTGCAACTTTCCCATAATTCTGCTAGCAGTAGATGCAGTTCATGAGTAACGTGCATCCAAGGGGGCACTCTTAAGTTTTTAAAACAAGCTTTTACACCATCTGATACTGGTAGAAAACAGTTGTTTTTTTAACAACGCTGTTATAAACAGTTGTGAGGCACATGCATGCTACAGCTTCTGCACTGAACTGAAATACCATCACCAGAATGTAAAAATGGACTGTAAAAAGAAAAAATAGGTTAGTGTAGTTTTGTTGTTGTTGTTGTCCTGCTAAATGATTACAAGAGCAGGTTGCTTAGACTTTTAACACCCTTAAAGTCTAAAGAAAGGGGAATTCATGTTTGGTATTTAAAAAAGAAAAGAGGAATACTCCGTGAAATAAAATTCTCTACTTTTTTGTATCTTTCAAATTCCGGTAGTGATACAAGATAATTGTTCTTAGAGAATGTTTCCTTTAGTAGAAGTGTAAATGAAAATTCCTGTTATACCAGGTTATCTTTCTATCACCAACATTGTGGCTTCATGGGAGGATCTTTATCAACTGAGTATTTCTTACAAATGTGCAGTATGATCTTCTCTAATACTTTTGCTTTTTGACGCTGCTTTGTTTAGGTGGGAGATCTCATTTATGGTCAGTTCCTTGTAGCAAATAAAGACATGGAACCCGAGATGGTCTGTATAGACAGCAGTGGAAGATCAAGTGGAATGGGACTAATTGGACAAGATGGCTTCCTCTTTAAAGTTTCCTTAGGTCTAATAAGAAAGTAAGTACTAACTAAAGTAAGTAGTCACTCTAACATGTAATATGGTGGTAGGATTCACACTATTTCCTCTGAGCAGTGTGGACAGTTTGGTAATCAGAATGTGTAATTGTTTTAGTGCATTTATACTAGTTTTACTGAATAGAGTATGGACAATAACCTAGAAGTAGCAGGTATTTTCCCCCTTAAGAGATTTAGATGCTCTTGTATGTGTGATGTGGTTGCCAAGGCAGTATGGAAAATAAAACCATTGACCTGGGGAAATCAAACATTCATGCCGGGGTTTCAGGTATGTACCTACGACCTTGGAGTTTAAAAATTGGACATGCTTACTGTCCTTTTTGTGAGGTAGTGGGGGATGTAAATTTGGCTGACAGCTGATTAAAGGGGTCTTTCCATATCTGACTTCCATTGAAATAAGGATACAGATAAAATTGTGTGATTTTCATTTAAAACTGACATGTTAATCCAGGAACCATTTCATAAGCTTTTAAATGTATTGTGAACTTTGGAGTTCCTTATGCTGATGTAAATACAAGATTTTTGTGGCTATCAAAGAATACCAGCTTATATGGATTAAATGATAGTCAAGTTTTGTTGCTTTTGGCTGGGGATTTTTTGTTTGTGTTTGTTGTTCTTTGGAAAAGCAATCTGGAGATGCAGAGCAGCTATTTCATACCTGCGTTTTTTAAGTAATGATTTGTCTGGTTTACATGTCCCATCAGAAGTCGGTGTGAACTGATACAAAATACTTTTGCAGCCATTCTGCTTCTTTTCCAAATTTTGTCTGTATGCAAGTAAAGAAATAACAATGTATTACAAGTAAACTGCTAAATCCTGATATGTCTGTTTCATCTTTGAGAGAGCCTGTTGAAGCTTGATTTAATCCTAGATGTATTACAATATTCTTGACACTTTTATTTTTCAGTATGCTGTCACGTAGTAAAACCAAAATATTCTATGTTTACTGCTGTTAATATTGTCTCCTGAAGGAGAAGGGAAGTTGTGTTTTGAAAGACACATCTTTAACTCTGGTGTCAAATATATAAATAGCAGCACTTTAAAAATATTACTTTGTCAAACACTGTTGTTTTAGAATTTATTAAATCATAGTATTGTTACAAAAGTATAAACTCACTTTAAATTTGTCAGGTATTCTGAATCTAATTAGAAAAAACAACTAAATTCACAAGTACTATATTTTTTTTAGGTGCATGTATTTTATATGAGAGGAGAATTAAAAATGTAATAATGTATTGCTATTTTGGATGCACATGCAGCTTGATCCTCTTACCTTTTGGTGTTGCTTTAATAGGTCCCATAACTAGTACTGCAGTTTAGTTATTGATTGATAATAATGCGGTGTCTGTCAAATGTGAGCACTTACTTCTTCCTCTGACTTTTCTTAATCTTGTTTGCAGACTCTTGGCTCCCAAATGTGAAATAATTCAGGAGTTGTCACAATTGTACCCGTTTGAGCTGGTGCTGGGAATGAATGGAAGAATATGGGTAAAAGCCAAAACAGTTCAACAGACTTTAATTATAGTAAATATTTTGGAAGCCTGTGAGTATATGACTGCAGAACAGAGAAAACAAGCGCTTGCCAAATTGTCAGGGAATTGATAAGAGAAAACTTTGAGGACTTGTTTGAGATGACTATAGGGTGTTTTTGTTATTTTTTTATTCAGATTTATATTAAAAGCCATTTTTTAAATGAAGTACTAGCCTTTTGTTGTTCTTCAGTTCCCTTCTTTATCCACTCGGCTTGTTTTGTCCTATTTAGGAACTTTGTTTTTACTCACTTGTGTGATTATGAAACCCTGTTTATGTTTATGAATTTTCTGATGTGGAGACAGTCTTTAAAAGCTTCCATTAGCTCTGAGTTTTGAGATCTAACTAAGTCTTCTGTAAGAAAACTGGTCAATTTGTAAACTGCATATATTTGCTTTTTTAGTGAATATTAAAACTTCAAACAATACATTTTTACTTGGGGTAGCAGAAAGTATCCTACAGGTCATTCATTCTGGTCAGGTGCTCTATTTATACCGTAACAAGAAGTGATTATTTAATATTTTACAAAATATGTGGATAGAAATGCAGGTGGAGAATACCAGAAAAAAATTACAAGGTGCAGCATAAAATAGTCATAAGGTGGTTAAGGCCAATGATCAGATAAGACCCAACATAATGGTCACAGTGACCTTACCTCTCTTGCCTAAAAGATAACCTGGCTAGTAGTCTTAAGGAAGTGGTGATTAGGATGTAACTTCAGTATGATCATTCAGGAGGCTTGATGGCTCACTGGAGATAAAAAAATATACTTAACAGCAATGCTATTTAAAGTCACTTGCAACTTTTTCATAAGTGCTTTTTAATTAGAGATTAGGTAAAGCAGCAATAGCCACGTATTTCTCAATTCTAGACATTTTAGATTTGTTTAGTTACAGCATGAAGATTCTATACGGCTTTGCTTCATGTTTAACAAAGTCAGCATTTCTGAAAAAAGCTGTATTAGGCTTCATTGTGTAGTAGTTCCTCACATGCATATAGAGGAAATGCTATCCTAGAAAGGATAAGCTGTCAGTCTGTTTTAGTATGTGAATAGTTTGCTACTGTTCCTTTAAGAGAGAAAGAGAACCCTGGAGTAATGGAAGGGGAATTACTGACGCCTGCTTCCTGTGGGAGAAAAGTTTGACTGTATGTACCCAATGAACTGCATTGGAGCTGTTTAAGCAGTTATTTAGATCTGTGATGTTTTGTGGTTCTTAATAAGCTTGATAGCAATAGTTAAATTAGAAAAAATGGAGTAATTAGAGTATGCCTGAATACCATCTTAATTCCAAGTGGAAACAAAATTCTTCCTATTTATTCTGTATTTCATCCAAAGTTCAGCCTGTGGTATTTGATATGGTTTTCTTTGGCATCTCTCTCATTTAGAAATTGCTTCAGTTCAGAGCCACTCCTCTGACTCATCTTTAATATGCTTACCTAGGGCTTCCCCTGATTTCAATAAAAACACAACTCTAATGGTTTCCATATGGATCTAATGGCTACAATTCAGAATTCTTTCTGGGTTTCACTGGCCTCCCTATTTAACATTCTAGGGTATTGCTTATCTGGCTTGGTGCATCTTGAGTCATCTTTTTTCACCTGTCTTCTCCCAGCTGAAGTGACTTCCATTCACATCCCATAAATCTTATCTCTTACTACATGTCAAAGGCTGTAATTTAATAAGGATTTCACTAACTCTGCTCTTCTCCAGTGTTTTTCAACTTTAGCTAACTAGAGCCCCTGCAGGTTGTCTGTTATTATAACAATAGCTGGCATAAGCAGAAAAGCACTTGCCAAATCATCTCGGGGTGCTAACTTTGTTTCCTGTGAATGTTCTTGGATCATAATAGTAAAACCACAGGAATGGGGAATGACATGGATCATTTCCTGAAGAGTTGTGGCTTGAAATGCAATTAGCCTTACCACTCCCCCTTTTACCTGTCTAAGCAACCTCCCTTCCCTCCCAAAAGGCTGAGTTTTAAGCCTAACCTGCAAGATACATGAACAATCCCTGATTTAAAAACACTGTTTTGGTGGTGCAGCATAGCAAATGGTGACCTTGAAAGTTTTCAGTATCATCAGTGCCCTATTTCACACCACCCATTATTCTGTCCCACTGTCAACTGCTTATCACCCAAATATAACCTTAGCTGAATGAAGAGCAGGAAACAAAATACATTAAAATTATGCTTGGTTTTAGTTTAACAAAATGGTATATCCACAATGTTCTTGAGTTTTACCCCCTACACAATCATTTTAAGTATGTACTACACTTAAGTTTGTTTGACAATTTATGCAGTGGCAAAAATGACTGGATGTGAGCAAAATGGGTGTGGGGAAAAAATGCTTGAAAGCAAATACATTTAAACACATTACTAAAAGAAGGCAATATTGGTGTGTGGATTTTTTTTAGTTGGAGAAAAGAAAACTACATTCCTTAAACCAATTACTAGCTTTGACAAGCTAGTAATGAACAAAATATTCAGGCAAAATCTATATGATATCTTTGTGAACTTTCAGTTCGGCTCGGTGACTAAACCAGTATCACCAAAAAGAGTGACATAGAATATAACTTGTTTCCAGGAAGAAAGACTGATCATGAGTTAATTATGTATTCTGCTGAAAATACACAGTCCTTCACATTCCCAGTAAAGGCACATAAACACCTATGTTTCAGGAAATGGAATTTGCAGAAGTGATACTGTGGACTTGAAATGTACCTTGCTTAGTAGAATGTCTTTCTGTTGTGTTTATATGCATGATAATTTAAGTCATTATTTAGAGTCAGTCATTTCAAATACGGGGTGATTGTGCATTGGGTGCTTTGTTATATTGCTTTTCTTTCAAGTTGTTGTGATGAAAGTTAAGAAGTAAAGATTGTAGCTGTCAACGTGGGCACAGGCCTTATCCCTAGAGATTAGCACAATCCCTTAAAAAGAAAGTTCACGAAGAATTAAATGGAAACCATACATTGAAAATGTGAAATATGTAGTTTGTGACCTTCCTAGATTGATGTGTTGTATAAAGACCAAGAATAAATGCTTACAGAAAGTACAGATACGCAGTGTTGAAACTAAGTGTGATAGTAGAACACTTGTATTTTGCTCTAGCAGAAGAAAGTAGCACAGACAAATAGTTCAGTGTAATAAGAGGATTAAGAGCCTAACTCTAAGGCTATGGTTAGAGTGTGGCTGTAGCTCTGCTACATTAGAGGTTTACTGTGCCCAACTACTCATTACCACCTTACCACCAGAAGTTGCAGCTGAGGTTTGCTGGCATGTGTGTTTGATTCCTAGCCAAGTTCTGTCAAAATGGCCCAGATTGGCATCAACGCTTTTAATAGCAGGGTTACTTTGTTTTTCTAACCCAGATGTTCTTTTAGCAGAAGAGGTCATGGAATTTTTCTCTCAGATGTTAATTAAGAGCAGCTCATCTACTACTGGAGAAGTGTAAATTTGTTAGAGCAAGCATGGTTCTTTTCCTTAGTGCTTGAACAAATAATTCTGAGTAACAGCTAAATCAACCAGTAAATCAACAAGTTATTTTAAACCTTACAAACTGGTCACCTCCAAGCTTTACATACTTACATAAAAAAATATTTACACCAATTTTTCTAGCTACATACAACCAACTTGGTGAGAGACATTGTTTGACTGAGTATAGAAACTAGCTGTCTTAAGGACAATGTAGGACACTGTTTAGTTCTGTTGGTAACACAAGCAGCCTTGTCCTTACTAATGACTTGTATAGATTGCAAGATGCATAACTACTATTGAAGTCTACTGTAAGGAATTAAACATGTCAGTTTTGCCCTATCAACTTGAAAGAGAAATAGTCTAGAAACATGTTGGGTGCCTGGACTTCAATAGAAACTATGTGGTTGTTGTGGGTGGTTAACCAGGACTGCTGCAGAATGACTGTTTTCCTCTGATGTCCTGATCTCATAGAAGTGCAGTTACTGCCTTTTCGGTGCTATCAGTATGGGTATTTTGGGATGTTCAAGAGCCTGTTTTTGCTTATAGAGCCTGAAGCTTGATCACTATTCTAGTGGCTTGAATAGTTATTAAAAATAACTCTTTATTAGGCCTCAGTGTCCTACCTAGTATGAGAAAAACTAAAAAATTGGAGTAGAATAACAGTATAGGCAGCACTGCAGTGAATGGGACGAAGAAAAACTATAGGCCATAGAGATTCAATTTTGCTTTAATTACCTGACGTAAAAATATTAAAGTCTGAAGGACAGACAGGAGGACTAATGTTCCAAAGGTTATCTATTGCATTGTTGTAAATGGTAGGTTTTTCTGTGATTCAGTGTTTATTAGGCCATTGCCAAAAGAGATTTGTATAAGCTTCTGTATACCCATTAAAAAGACTTACTAATTCTTTCTTCCTGTGCTTGTCCAGATGGAGGGTGTTGCACCAATCTCTTCTTGGTGTTCCACTGTGAACTGCTTATGCGGGTGAAACTGATTTCAAAAGACTTGTAGGTCCTTTGGTTTCTTCAGTGACTACTGTGCCCTGATCTTACTTAAGATAAATCTAAGATCCTGTGTCCAGGCTGTCTGTGGACAGACTGGTGCTTTTATTTCCTGGGAATCAGGATGAGGTTGAAAACACCACTACGTGAATACATACTACTGTACAGCCTCCAAACAAGAGATGGCTTTTGCCTGGTCTAGCTAAAAGCCATGTCAGTTTGCATCTGTGTGGATATGCCTTTAGAAGCACATGGGTAAAAAGTTCAAGCTGTATTTTTGTATATCTGCATCCAATCTTATTAGCTCAATATTGAAAATCTTGATTAGTCTGGAAATCCTTCTACAGACATAGGGCCTAGATCCAGCGTTAGCCCACCACTGTCTGTTTCCTCGTTGCTTTTGAGATCTCCTGTTTCCTGATAGAAAAGACAGTTTGTTTAATATAAGCCATTTGTCTAACAACGCCCTTGGTCTAAAGCTGATCTATAGAAGCATGATCCAACAAGAAATAGAAATAATTAACTTCTGAAATAACACACAGCTTTGTCATTCTGTACATGAATTGAAAGTTTCGTAATGCTAGATCATGTTTTAGCATAGATACTGATACAGTGCATGCTGGGTGACTTATGCACAGGCATGCTAGGGAAATTTAATTAACTGATATATAAGCGGTTTGCAGACTAATACTCCATTCGGTTTGACTTCTATAAAACTGAATTATGAAAGCAGGAAGAGAAGGGCTCAATGTGCTTTTTAAGAACACTATTCAAAACCTGAGAACTAGAAGATTAAATGTTGGTGCTTGTTGCTCTGTGAAGTGTTCTTTTCCTCTGTGTTAGGGACTTTATTATTCGCTTTTCTTTAACAGGAAAAATGTGTGAATAACATCTGAATAGGTGTATGGAAAAGCTAAACTATTATAGATCAATCATAATATGATTTTATCAAGAGGGAAAAACAGAAAACCAAAAGTCAAATTCCCATTCAGCTTTCCTGCCAAGATCTCACTACCTTTCTAAAGCAATGAAGGCAAAGGTAGTCTAATAAGGAAGTCTGATAAGGACAAAGTAGTTGTTGCTGCAACTCCCCTTACGCAACACAGTAGGTTTTCATGGAAAGCAAGCCTTTCTGGAGACGTAGGGAGAGAAGGTTAGATTCCAGTATTTTCATGACACCATTTTTCTTTGAGTTCTGTGTCTACTAGAAGTGTGCATGCATTCAAGGGATTTCACTGCTTTGTAAAGTAGGAAGATATTCTTGGATGGAATCCAGATGTGCGGGCTCTGATTTTTCTGCATTTTTCCTTTCTACAATAGGGACAAATGAAGTCAGTGTCACTTCTGTGATTAACTGCTTATTGTTCTTGCCTGATGCCTTGTCATAGACTCCTACTGAAAGCAAAGAATAAATAAAAAGAGGTTTTCATCTTGTGATAGGTGGGGTTTTTTCCCCCTCAGGAATACTGGCTACCTTTGAATTGTGAAGGCCAGCTGCCAGATTGTTAGAGGTGTAACGTGCAGAAGTATCATTAAGAAAAAAGTTTGTTTTTTTGTTTTGGGTGCTTACCATGGCAACAAAAATAATGGAGCTACAATTCTACCATTGCCACATGTTGACAGCTGGAGCCACAACCATTACAAAATTCAGAAGAAAGGAATGTTGACAGCCTGCAGAAATTAGGGTTTTAATTATATGATGATGGCTGGCCGAATTTGTCAATCATTTTTTTGTCATAAAGTTTTTCCAAAGATTGCTGTGGCACAGTGGCAAAGGTACATATATTCTAAAGATGATTGTATTTCAGAAACAGTGAGAAAGCCACTTCATCAAATTACGTTGGGTGTTGACAGAGAACCTTCCCACACAGGTTAAAGAGAAAAAGTAGAGATACGATTTCTCTATTCATCTATTTCCAAGAAAAAAAGCAGCTCCAAACCCTACAGTCCTCCCAGATTCCCCAGCTCTTTCAGGTAGTCCGGTAATGCCGTTCCTGCCATGAAGTTTCCTTAGGTTATTTTTTAATTGCTGGTAAGTCTGAGTGACTTTTTATAATCCATTTGATTTCTAAAAGCAGGTGTATAAATAAAAGCATAGCTACCACAATTGCGGGCGAAAGACCCAAAATCTTTTCCCTTGCAACTGCCTGAGACCGTGCCATTCTGATATGTACTAAGCAACGTGACGCAATGGGGCTCTGTCTCGCAAAACCGCTGTTCGTGTTGCTGCCCAGCTGCACAGGGCCGCTGTGCTCTCCCGCCGGAGCAGGGCAGCGTGATGGGGGAGCAGCCAGCCTCTGGCAAGCGGTGTGGGCTTGTGCTCAACGGGGTCTGCCGGGCTGCTCAGCCAAGCTTCCAGGTGATATTTCTGCATCCCAGCACACGGGGCATGTTGCCTCCGGTTTGATCTGTGCTAGGTCAGAACCATGACGCTGTTGTTGCTTCCAATTAGCAGAGACCTTGTTTGTGGTGAGATTCCTCACAAAAACGAGCTCTGCACTAAAGATAAACAGAAACTGCAAATGTGGGGTAAGCTGAGCAGGCCTAACCAGAGTGACTCGTGACTCCCAGTTGAGAGAGAGATAAGAAAAGGCCATTTGGTCTAGTTAAGTCTGGGACATGCTGAAAACCAGTGGCTCTCAGTCATTTGGAATGTGGAGCCTCCGGTACCATCAAAGACGTTATGTTCACTCTCCTGAGCTGCTTGTTTTTGTGTCACCGGCCAGACTGTGCTGTCATTGCTACTACCTTTTTTTGTTTGGTTTTTGGTATTTTAAGTGCCATGTTAACAGGAGACCTCAGGAAATAGTCCCAGGGTAGTAAAGATGAGTCCTCTGAGTTTCTGGCTGGAGCGGTGCCTAATGACCACAAGCAACTCAAGGGCACGTTCGTTAAATGATGTTGTGACATGTTATTGGCTGGCTTATCTGAGCAAGTATATTCTTGAAGGTTATATGTAAGCATTTTAAGTGCCCCGTTAATGAGACTACTTGAATGATAAGCTCACTACATTCTCGGACTTTAGTCATTATGGTTTTTTCGCCTTAAATATATTTAAGCACAGTATCTTATAATAGATTTAGTTTCTTTCTTTGCTTAGCCAGAAGCTAAAAAAATCCTAGTGAGGAGAAAATGGCTCGCGGCAGGGAACAGAAGGTTTTTATTCATTCCAGACCCTAACGGCGGGGTAATGCCCCTCGGCACAGCAGCGCTGTTGAGCCCCGCGCACGCCGGGC